>NC_053428.1:103424246-103724246 GCF_007990345.1 Gossypium hirsutum | reverse complement strand
TATCATAATTCAAGTTATTTCTTATTAAATGTTTAATTTTAATATATGTGTATGGAATTTGAATGAGAGGTAAGTAGTGATATTTGTATTGGATTTGATTGGTGAATGTATACATGTGTGAAATTGAATTGTATAAAGATTTGTGGTGAATTTGAGATTGTGATTGAATTGTTATTGCGATGGATTTGAATTCGAATGATTACGATCAGCTGAAAGTGAAAGTAATATGAATATGTGATTTTGATACCCTATTAATTAGTCGGGCTAGGGTGGATATAGTTGGCATGCCATAGGATAGGAAGAATTCAGGGATTCTTCGACCTCGAGTCAATGAGACACTTAGTGTGTCATATTTACTTCAGATAGATTCGATGAGGCGTTGGTCGCCACTTTGCTTCGGCTTAGCCGATGAGACGTTGGTTGTCACTTATTTGCTTTGAACTATCCGATAAGGCGTTGGTCGCCATTCTGGCGTGTTTGGGTGGATCCGTGTATCCGCCAAAGTCCGAGTCATGTTAATAGGGGAAAATAAGTGAAATAATAAAATCAAATGAATTTGATTAATTGAGCTATCGAATAAAATGAGAAAGTGATATTGTAAGATGGAATGTGAGATGAAATTTGTAAAGAGATTGAAGGCATGAACCAAATGTTTATGAAGTATTTATATTTGAAATGTGAATTGAATAATTATATGTGGTTGAGAGATGAATCAAAGGTTCATGAGTTAATTGAAATCCCATTGATGATTTATTGGATCTAACCTTTAAAAATGATATAATAGAAATATGATAGTTTGGTATGAATTTATATGTATGATTTGTATGTATGATTTGCTAATTATCTATGTATGTTATGATATTTTATTGTTGTTATAATTTGAATTATGATAATACCACTAAGTATTTCCAATACTCAGCGTACGGTTGTTTTCCGTGCGCAGGTTAGGTAAAGTTGAAGTTCAGTCAAGCATCCGAGTCAATCTCGGCCTCATCTCAACTTTTGGTGATACATCTATCTTTTAGAAATGTGGCATGTACTAGGTTTGGTGTTTGTCACTTGTAAATGTTTTATATTCTGAATGTAAATGTGGTGCATAATCCTTAAGAGGTAATGAAATGAATGAATGATAATTTGCTAAGTTTGAAAGGTTTGATGAATGTTATTTAATCAAGATATATAAGTAAATGTTTTGGGCATGAATAGGGTATGTTTAGTATGTGAAAATAGCTTTAAAGTGATCAAAAATTATGTTTTCACACGGCCAAGTCACATGGGCGTGTGCCCAGGCCGTGTGGAAAAGTCAGAATTGGCTATAGGTTAGTTTCATGGCCGTGTGAATAAGTTAGAATCTACCCATGGGCAGGCCGCACGGGCATGTTCCAGGCTACACGGGCGTGTATTAGGCCACACGGGCATGTGCCCCTATCTTCAAGGAAAAATTTCTAAAGTTATCAGTTTAGTTCCGAATCACTTCTAAAACATATATTGGGCCCCGTAGACCTATATTAAGGATTTTAAGATGAAATTTGATAAGAATTGATCTGGAATGTAAAGTTTATGACTCGGTTTTGTATAAATGTTAGTGTATAAGTCCAGTAATGCCTCGTAGCCTTATTCCGATGACGGCTTGGGGTTAGGGGGTGTTACAATATCACATATATGAGGTGCGACACTGTAAGGAAGGAAGAATTAGTGGCTTCATCCACAACCTATATGACAGCTTGTCTATGAATATTGGTGGCTTCATCCACAACCTACATGGCAACTTGTCTGCAAATATTAGTGGTTTATCCACAACCTACTTAGCAGCTTATCTGTAAATTTGGAGTGATTGGATGGACGAGTTCTAGGAAACTCAATTTTGGAGTGTAACGGTGATAGGTAAGATGTTTTAAAAAGATTTGCATAATTGTTTTACAAAAACTGCATTGCCATGGTCATATGTATAAATATTGGATATTTTGAATTATGAGTAAGCGCTTATTGTTATTTGTTTTGTATATTGAATTCCTGCTTAATACTTGAGTTAAGATTCACACTGAGCTTTATAGCTTACCTTCTTTAGTTTTCTAATTTTACAGATAACCTCGAGGTTAGGATTCAATGATGACATTTGCAGAAGTTTCTGAGAATTCTTTTTAAATTAATGTAATTAAAGTTTATCTTAATATTTTGTTATTTTGGGATTGTAATAAGTTTGAGTATGGACTGTGGCATGAGACTTTACTTTAGGGATTTTTCATTTTGATATGCATGAGTTGATTTCATGACATTAAGTTTTAAAAATTGCATAAATTAGTATTTGATAAGAATATGCATGTAACTTGGTATCTATTAAAACTTGATAAAATTGCTATTTTTCGCTTTGACAATGAAAATGAGTTTTAGATGAAAATACGACTTGGTTTTTGAGGTTTTCAATTGTCTATTGATGTTTTATAGAATTTATATGAAATATTGATTTTTAACAAAATATGGTTTTAGTAAAATTTTTTGTTGCAATTCTTATAAAAATATGTCAATATTACATTTTTCCACTGTAATCCTGAGAAACGAGTTTTAAAGAAACTTAGACTTAGTTTTCAAAATTACTAGTATTTACAAATGAGATTTCTTAAGACATTTGATTCTGAAGTTAATGTGTTTTTCCTGAATAATGACGAATAGCCAAGGTATTTAGTTTTGAATAAATAAACAAATGATTTTGAATGATTGGGTCGAGTTTGGGGAGTTACATGTTCTCTTTTTATTGATTTGATTTTGGATGCTTGCTATTTGGTATTTTTGTTTTTGGTTGGGTTTCACTGGTCTAGAGTGTTTAGGGGTTGAGATTTGGTGGCTATAGTGGTGATGTATTGGCAAATGAGTGACAGTAAGTGATGCTGGTGTGGCGATTAAATGATAGTGGGCTTGTAGAGGTGGTCAACGTTGAGAGTGGTGGTGAGGGAGTCAAGAAGGATGAAGAAAAATGGTGAAAAAGCCCCCTTTTCTCTTTTTGTTTTTACTATTTAATGGTGGCATCTGATAGGAATGATAGAAAATGTCCAATGTGAGTTTTTTTATAATTTATTTTTTTAATTTTTTATATATTATATAATTCATACCAGATAAATTTTATTTTCTTTAAATCAAACATCTATGAATATCAGATAAATTTGTAGATTACAAATATTAAATTTTATGTGTAATTATTATTATTATTATTATTATTATTTTAAGGTATCCATTGAAACTATCATATTGATAGAATTAATGGATTGAGCAGCATGCATGCATTAAATGAATTGGCTACTGATTTATTTAATTGTATCCGATGAACCTGGTAAAAAATTGATGATTGAAATTCCCAAAATGATGGGTGTAGAGCCAAAGTGAATTAGTTGACATTTATTTTATTTAATGCAATATAGAAATTAATAATTCATTAATTTTTCTATTGGAATTATTCATTTTGCTCTATTACTAGTATTATGGATACTGTCTAGGAATGCAATTTTAATATACCTAAAGTCTTGGATGATAGTGGAATTGAAATGAAAATCATAGGATATTGTTATTAGAAAAAGAGTTAATTGCAACATATATTTTTAAGTTTTAGTTAGCATATAATCTTTAAAGTATTAATATTCTAATAATTACGTCCTTTTGTTAGCTTAATCACAGTTTGGGTATTGAATACTTGTTCAAATGTAACATGGAGTATATTTAAAGCGCGCGAATCAAATTATAAATATGTATATTTTTAAGTTTAGTATTTGATATACTGATAATGTACTTTTTTTATACCACACAAACATTTTAAAAAAATTATCATATCTCATTTTCTTTAATATTTATTCTTTTAACATTTTATTATACCTTTGTAAAACACTCCAAAAAATTTAGACTTTATATCTTAAAAAGATTGATAAAATTGTTCAAACTCCTTTATCAACATATGAAGACAGCATTCTATGCAAACATTCCATAAAAAAATTCATGCAATTAGCAATTTTTTATTATTGGATCAACTTTTCAATTTTTTTTAAAAAAAATTGTATTAATTAATTTACATGGTTTTTGGTGATTGAACTTCTCAAAACAATGGGGTTGGAGTGGGAAAGCTGAAAAGTCAGTTGACTGCTTTTGTTCCTTATAAATACATCTTTTTTGTAAATGATCAAGTCAGTCCACCCTTTTGAGCAGGCAGATCTGAGTAGTGAAGCAAAAGCAAAAGCAAAATGTTTGGATTTTTTGTTTCGTTCATACATTACATTATGGCTGTGGCTTCGGCTGTGACCATGGTCGTTCAATTTGTTTCTCTCTTGAAGGAGATTATCTAAGAAGAAGAATGGATATATTGTAATCATCTTTATCTTTACTTGAATAAAAGACTGCCTTTTCTTCTATAATTGCAAACATTCCAATCATTTAGCTTCTATTCAACATTTATATGTTTGAGCAATGGTAGATGTATAACTTTCTTTTTATTTGAGTGTTCCAGTAGTTGTTGATCTCGCTATCGGTTCTTCCCGGTAATCTTGCAGCGATTAGAGAGCATCACATTTGAGTTTCAATAAAAAAACAGATGAACCACACTCGCATTGTTTAAGTTCACTATATATACTTGTTTCCAAGTAAGCCGATAATGACTTCATCTTCTTCCTCAGTGAAGTTTCGATCTAAGTCTGCCATTCTTTCCATATCGAAGCAAACCTGCGAAATCTTAAACAAGGGTGTAAAAATGTGATTATTAAATTATTGCATCATTCTATTTGCAAGTTTAACGAATACTCTTATGTCTCATGCATTTGCTAATATTTGTGAGGAAGGACACTAGAATTGAGTGCATGGGGAAAGCTTGTTGGCTTCCATTAGTTTTTGCTCATTTTCTTTTGTTCTATTTTTGTTTCACTTTTGTTGTGTATTCCCTTTCCCCCCTCAATAAGTTCTGTCAGAGACGTGTATCCTTTATCTTGCAACCTTGACTCAAAGAGTTATAGAAATTTTAAAATGAAATTAATTAAACATTGGAACTGGTAATGGAAACTTTCAACCTAGAGGGTACTGCTTCTAGTTTTGACTTTTATAGCTCTGTTCATTGTGACAGCCAATTAATTTTTTAAAATATATTGTTTTATATGTAACTGAAAAAATTGACAAGTCCAAATTGTGGAAATCGATTAATTGTCATTTCTAGAGTTTATTTGTTTATGGTTGGATTTTAACTTCTTCCTTAATAGAATAGATATATAATTGCCATTGTTTTGGCTGATGGTTTGGATGATTCCTAGGCTATCAAAAGGGAAATATATAGCTGAAGCAATCCTGATCTGCTTCATGTTAGTATCTCTTCTGCCAGTCTTTAATACGTTTCGCCTCTCATGATTCATTTCAGGATGAAGAAAAGTCACTTTGGGCGAAGGATGTCCCTGCAAAAGTGTACGTTGGTCTGCGTTACTGGCATCCATTCACTGAAGAAGCAATTGAGCAGGTATTTGGTTAGTTTTAGTCTTCTTTTTTGGATGGCTGAAACTCTGATGTGTCTGCCTTCTCTTATTTTGTTAATCCACTTCTATTTCTTTTCCACTTGACTTTGGGCATGTCAATGATATTTGAAACGTTGTACTTGACAGAACTTCATTCTGATGGTAATTTACAATCAGAATGTGATGTATCATATATATATGTATATATATTCAAATAAACAATCACATGGGTCTTTGGAAATTTGAAGGCTCTTCCTAGATCCTCCATATGGTGTTTTGTATCCCAAATTAATGTTAGTTCATATTGGCTAACACATGTCAGAAAACTAACTTTTGATGTTCTTCTGTCTATTGCCACCTGCTAATATTGGGACGGAACGGTGAAAAGTAATTATTGGATTTATTTGTGTAAGTAATGAATTTGAAGTTTAAACTATATTTAAGGATGGCCCAATATTCATGTTTCCTTGTGTTGTTTTCCTGCATGTTTGATGAGGACTGAAGAAGGATGGTGTATATGCAGTTGCTGTATGTCTCCTGAAGCAGTTAACTTTAGTCTTCGATTTGAAATCATTTGAACTTGTTGGATGAGGGTATTGCTTTTCATTTTTGAAGTTTCATGATGAACTTTTTCAATCTTGATTCGATATGAAATTTCTTTACTATTTTTCCTGATGTAGAAGGAAGGGAAAAATCACCAAAGTATTATTTATGTATTGTAATGTTTCAACTGTAAGTTATTATTTCCATGCGAACATTTTAAACCTTACTTTTTAAATTTATGGGTTGCTAATATATGAATGCTTTATAATTAGATTGAACTGACTTGAGGTTAGGTGTCTGCTTGTTTTCTTCTATTCTTAAAACGAGTCCACTTTTTAACAGATAATATTCCTTCTACATAAAAATATGTATGTATATAGTTTCATTCAGGTATTACTTATAATGATCTGCTTGTTTCTTTTGGTAGTTCTGCTGTCTATCTGGTGGCCTCTGAATGCATTAATCTGGTTTAAAAGAAAATCCTTTTTCCCTTTGCCTTTTCTTATTTGAACATTGATTCTGGTGATACATAATTATTTTTACTTTCCTCCTAACAATAATGTAGATAAAAAAGGATGGAACAACAAAGCTTGTTGTACTTCCACTTTATCCTCAATTTTCAAAATCAACTAGCGGTTCAAGCCTTCGACTCTTGGAAAGTATATTTTGGTGAGGAAGAAGGACACTTTTCTTACATTGCTTGATGTAATCTTAAAATATAATCTTAGACTCCTCTGACCATGTAATCAATTGGTTCATCAGCGATGATGAGTATCTAGTGAACATGCAGCATACAGTCATACCTTCTTGGTATCAACGTGAAGGATATATAAAATCTATGGCAAATTTAATTGAAAAAGCGTTGAAAAAGTTTGACCGTCCTGAAAAGGTATGTCCTTAAAACCTTTTCTGTAATCTTGTTGACTGAGTTTTGGCAATTTTTTCTTTCATGGCTGGTCATTATCTGAATTAATACGAGAGGTAGTTGTGCTATTTACTTTTTGATTTTCACGTCAGAAGAAAGGTTGTTGAAGTTGAACCTAAATTTTGTATGGAACTGATGCATTGTTCCTAAGTGAGTTTCTAATTCTCTTGTCAAGTTTTGCTTCACTATTTAGTACTTGAAACTTGGAAGCTACCTCATGACAATCCTTAATGGATGTGGTTGACTTCCTCTTGATCATCAGAAAATTATCCTTTTGAAGTTGAGGAATGCTATTTTGAGTAAGCAAATAAGCACAGCCAGTTTAAATCTTACCTTTAAAAATGGTTTTCAAACTATTGACCTTTTGCATTATTGGATTTTAGTATTATTACTCATGGGAATTGCCTGGTTATTGTTGGTTTGTAAATATCTTACATGGTTAGCTTTATTTGTACCAAAAAAGGAGAAAAAAAAAGAGCTTGGTTTATTACTTGTGCAATATAAGGAGGAGAAATATGTCCCCGGCAATTAAATCTATCTTTTGTCTAAGAATGTAGTCTATTTTGCCAAAATTGCCTATTGCAGAAATTTAACGAATGTTGGAAATTTTAGCTCAAGCAGTTGGATTTGTTATTTCTGTTTTATAATATGGCCACATAGCAAGAATATTGGTTAGTAATTGATTGCTAAAAGCACACATATTAAGTTTTGGAGTGTTTGATTCTCTTGCTTGAAATAAAACTTCCATGCAGCAGTGAGATAGATATTGTTGCCTAGATGCTCAGGCTAAGCCTTTGGACGATGGGGGTTAAAGTTACTAGTTTCTATTTATTTTAAGACAGATCAAGAAAACAAAGTGGATCATATATTTTGTATATGTTCTCAGCCTAAGTGAGTTTATCATAGCTTTGAAATTTCTTGTGTTTATTAAAAGAATAGTTATGCTGTTAAATACAAACAGTTTTTTTTTCTTTAGCACTTTTATGCCTTTTGTTAATACTAGCAGAAATTAGCTTAAGCAATCTGTTATAAAGTAATTGTTTGGGAATATATAACTAAAATCTTGAATGTGGCTGAATGAACAAGGATTACTGTCAAAAATTTGCATGTTGTCTGTTGATGGTGAAAAATGAAATCTCCAAAATTTATGTAGCCCAGTACGAAATGTCTAGTGAATAGCTTGTCTGCAATAACGCAGGAAAGCGGCTACTGTGGTTAAAAGGAATCTGAGGTAAATGTTGGAGAGGTCAAGCTTATTGATGTGTAAATAATGCATAGGAAATCTTAAGGTATAGTTCTGGGTAAAGAAGATTTCTTATTCTTGGGATGTTGTAGGGTCAATTTCTGAAATCTTCTTACCAACAGTCTTTTCTAGTGGTGGGATTTCAAAGGGTTTTCATTGAGAATCTGATGCTACATGTTAAATTATAAATTTTTGAAATATGCTACTGACCTTTACCGTGGTAAGTCTGTCTTAGGAGGCATTACTGCTACGCATGTTCAGTTTTTTAGAGTTAAATATGTCATCTCCAAGGACAAGTCAAATTTCAATGGCTTGGGCTTTTGTATTTGTAGAAGGTATCAATCATCTTGAAGGCCTGGAGAATCGGAAACTCTGATGACCATTCGATTACGATATTATAGTGTCCCTCTTGATCTCTCCAGCAATAGCCCTCACTCATTATCTCTGCCAGAGCTACGGTTTGTTAGTTATTAAAATATCTTCAGAAATTTGTACATTAAGACTGTAAGCAGCATAATAATACATGAAAAAGTTCCTGTTTCTGATTGCTAAAGTTTGATTTTGGTCTTGATTGACTAGTCAAAATCATGAACTCTTTTAAAAGTTGAACATGTCTTCTTGTCATATGAATTTGCACGGGTAGATAGCAGTTTTGCATTTGATTCCTGCCTTTTTGGCTTCTTAGCTTTGGCCTTTCTATTGTGCCTATTTTTTAGAATATTTGAGAACCAGATTTTAATTGCAAGTTAGTTTGAAATCATTATGTATTTATTGGGGTGTCTAGTGACCTCTTCCTTTCATTTTTGTTGTCTATTTATTTACATTTAAAGAATCCTGTATCACGAAATAAGAAACTGTGTTTCTCTTGATATTATTCCCTATTAAAGCTCTTGAACTTTTAGTGATCACGTGGGAAGTTTCTTTGGCTGTGTGTGGTGAAGATGGCCTTGGCTGTTATCCTCTTGCAAGATGCAATTTTTTCTTAGATTTGTGCTTCCTTGATTTTCTAGTTATTTAGGTGCTTTTGCCTATCCAAAATTTAAAATTTGTCACCTTACAATAAATCTGCATATTAAATGAGAGTACATGTTGCAGGTGGTAATATTTTTTACTGCACATGGGGTGCCACTTGCGTATGTAGAAGAGGCAGGTGATCCTTATAAGGCAGAGATGGAAGAATGTGTGGACTTGATAATAGAGGAATTAGAGAAGAGGAAGATCACTAATGCATACACTCTTGCTTATCAGGTACTTCTTGTTGGCATATTACTCCTGACTCATGTATTTCACTTCTTAATTTTCAAGTTATGGGTTTTTGATATGTGCGAAGTCAGGATTCTGGAATTATGTGGATGGGTAGTAAAGTCCCAATGTAAAAATGCTTACAGAGATTCTAATTTTCTCTTCAGAAGATGCCTGTGCTGTTGGGATAATGCTGTGGCTAAATGTAATTTTCACTTGTTGCAATATTATTTACTTTGATGAGGGCTAATGCTCAGTATAAATAAGCCTCTATAAATAAGCCTCTACTGTACTTATATTGACATTATTCCATGTATTCAGCTACCAGTCATTGCTATTTTTGTAATTAATCTAGATTTACAGAAATGGTTGGATTTTATCCTTGCTAAGATGTCTAACCCTTTCCAAGAGCGCTTTGAAGAGCTAGTTAAATAGCATTCAACAATTTTGAACATGATGGAGGACAAGAGTTCATAAAAGCTTATAATGAGTGGATTAAAGGGTAGACTAGCATTTGTTTGCAGCAATGAGAGGATAAAGGATTAATGATGAACTGTGTTCTTTGGGGATTCAAACTCACTTCCTTCTTGCTTACATGTCTGGAAAGCCTTAATAGGATTTTTTTTTTTGGGACTTAACAATTTAAATTGAGTCTTATTTGGGAAAGGAAGAAAGAATTCTACTATTCTTTTGGAAATTGATTGCCACAACTCATGACAATACTTACAGCATAAATGAAATTTATCATCCATAGTATTCTAGATACTTGAGAAATACTACAGTCTGAAATTTCTAGTGTCGGAAAAAAGAAAAAACAACCTGAAGACAATGTACCCTATAACTATATTTGACTTTGAAGTTAATTAAAGTTGCCTTACGATTCTCTGTTAGCTACAGGTTGTTTCCGTTACATTTCTACTTTATATGAGTATAGATATTTTTAGATTTTGAGTAGTTGTTGTTCCTCTTTAGAGGGGTTTTGGTTTTACGTTCAAACCTTTACTCCCCTTCAGACTTCCTCTCTGTGTTTCAAAAACTATAGAAATCTATTTGTTGAACTAATGATAAATTTTAGGTTGTTTTGAATGAGTCACTTTGTGTATTGGTAGTAACCTTCTTTTGGTGGATCCATGCTCGGTCTCGCTGAATTAGTGAAGCTAGTCAGGTTGGGATTCTCAGGTTTTATGGTTGCAAAAAGTATTTATTGTTCCACATATACGAATTAGGTTAGGTTGGAGTTTATGATGATCAAGGGTTTCCACCCCCGGTAGTACATGCATTTATAGAGAAGAGAGAGAGACTACTGTAGGACTAGAATCTTTAACAGCTTAACTACTTTAGCAACTACCTACTAACTGACTTTAACAATAACTCTAACATTCTTCTGGTTCTCTAATTTGTTGAAGTCTGAAAGCTGCATCTCTTGTTGTGACTTGTAAAGCGCTACGAAGCACGACAAACTGCTTGGGAGCAATTGGTTTAGTAAGCACATCAGCGATTTGATGAGCTGACGGGACAAAGTTAACTTGTATGGTGCCATCGACCACTTGTATGGTGCCATTTACCACTTTTTCTCTAATAAAATGATAATCAATTTCAACATGTTTGACTCTAGCATGGTGAGTGGGATTAGCTGACATAGAGACAGTGGAGGTGTTGTCACACCAGACTATGGGTGTCTGTTCCACAGTGATACCAACTTCTTCTAGCAGTTGCTTGATCCCCAGCAGTTTTGACACAGTTTTCCAGGCTGCGATACTCAGCTTTTGAAGATGACCTAGAAACCACTGCCTGCTTCTTTGAGCACCAGGCTATTGGATTCGACCCTAAGAATATGACATATCCTGTAGTTGACCGCCTGTCATCAACTGAAGAGGCCCAGTCGGCATCAGAATAGCTGACCAGTTGTAACAGACCGTGAGAGAACCATAAACCATGATTCATAGTACCAATAAGATAGCATAGAACACGTTTGACTGCTCGCCAATGACTTTCACTTGGGGCATTCATATACTGGCTAAGTTTATTCACACAGTATGATAAATCCGGTCTTGTAATACATAGGTACTACAGTATACCAACAGTACTTCGATAGAGGGTGCTGTCTGCAAGGGCCTGACTGCCATCAACTTAGGCGTGACTACCATTAGAGTAGGAGTAGTAGCTGCTACTTCCATTTCTGTCTTATACTTCAATGCCAAGAAAGTAATGTAATTGGCCTATGTCTGAGGGTAAATTTTGCATGAAGCTGCTACACAACATTATCAATGCCTTGACATGAGATGCCAGTGATCATTATATCATCAACATAAGCCATTAGCAGTAGGTGACACTCTGATGACTTGCGGGTAAACAACGAATGGTCAGCCTTTGAGGACTAGAATCCAAGCTTGCCTGTCGGAGTCCATATAGTGCTTTATTCAACTTACACACCATTTTTTGCCCATTGAGGTCTGGTATCTCAAACCCAGGTGGCTGATTCATAAAGATTTCTTCTGTGAGCTCCCCATTCAAAAATGCATTGTTGACATTTACTTGACGCAATGGCCACCTCTTTGTCACAGCAAGTGCAAGAACAGTCCTGATGGTGGCAGCTTTTACCACTGTACTAAATGTATATTGAAAATCAGTGCCTGCATGTTGAGAGAAGCCCTTCGCCACCAGTCGCGCTTTGTATCGCTCTACAGTGCCATCGGCTTTTTGTTTAATTTTAAACAGCCATTTGCAGCCAATGGTGCGTCGATGGGAGGGTAACGGACAAATAGTCCAGGTGTTGTTTGCACTAGCGCACGTAGCTCAGCATGAATAGCATCTTTCCATTCTGTATGTGCCTGGGCTTCATGGACATTGTCTGGGACAGTATGTGTAACACCAGTCAGATAAACCTTAGACTTGAATACTCTAGCTTTACTTCGGGTGGTCATAGCATGTATGTTTTGTGTAATAGGATGTAAGGGTGGAAGGATATGATTATTAGAAATAGGGGAGCTTGAATGAGTAGAGGTTGATTGGGTTGTTGTGGGTGGTGTGTGTAGAGTAGTAGGGATAGGCATAGGTGACATGGGACTATTTGTCTGATTCTGAGAGGCTAAAACAAGTAACTTAGAACTAGTGTGAGGTTGAGACTTGACTATAACAAGTTTGGTAATGATATTTTTGAATGGAAATATTTCTTCATGGAATGTAATATGTCTGGAGATGTACACTCGACCATCAGTGGCTCGACAGTGATACCCTTTGTGAATTGAAGAGTAGCCCAAGAACGTACATGGTGTGGATCTAAATTGAAGTTTATGGGTATTGTATGGTCTGAGGTTTTGGAAACAGAGACAGCCAAAGGTTCTAAGGAGCATGTAGCTGGTTTTAGTTTGAAAAAGTTTTTCATAAGGAGAAATAAAACCTAGTGGGGCTGAAGGTAATCTATTGATAAGGTAAATGGCATGGCTAAAAGCTTCATTCCAATAGGTGACAAGCATGAAGGCTTGAGCTAACATGGATAACCCGGTTTCGACAATCTAATGGTGTTTTTGTTCAACTATGCCTTTTTGTGCTGAAGTGTACGGACAGGTGAACCTCTGAGTGATTCTATGTAAAGTACACAGTTGCTTGCCAAGGGCTCTCTCGACTTGTATATAGAACAATTGAAACACAGTAAGAACTTCAGATTTCTAGCTCAGAAAATAAAGCCACGTATACCGAGTACATGCATCAATAAAAGCCACATAGTACTGGAAACCGTTGGACGGAAAGGGAGCTGGCCCCCAAACATCGGCTATTACAAGCTGTAGAGGAGCAGTATACTGAGAGAGTGACTGAGAAAATGGCAGCTTACACTCTTTGCTTAGATGACAAGCAACACAAGAAAAATCTGTTTTATTGTCCTTAACAGACACATTACAATGTAGTAACGCCTTGAGCGGTATGCTTTTACATGGATGACCTAGTTTAGAGTGCCACACATTTAGAGGAGCTGAAGCTTGACTGTAAGACACTGAGTTGTGTGACTGTCCTTGTCTTTCATGCAAGCATCTGGTAAATGAAGCCTGTATAGACCACGATGTAAGGACTCTCGTAGAAGCACCTCCTTGGTTCGTAAGTCATGAACTTGGCATTGTGTGGGTAGAAACTCAAACATGACCTAATTATCCCTCGTGAATTTTGACATAGAAAGTAAATTTTTAGTTATGCCAGGTGCAAAGAATAACGACTTCAGATGCAATGGCCGTGTCTTAGTAATTAGAGAGGATTGACTAGAGTATAACACCAGAAGAGCATTACCGTTCCCAACAAAAACTTTACTTGGGCCATCATATGAGGGATCATCTTCAATAGTGGCAACTGAATGAGTCAAATGATGTGTGGCACCAGAATTGGGGTACCAGGCATTGTCGCCTACGGTCTCAGGTGTTGCCAGAAGAACATGAGGCTGCACAGTTGGGATGGAGGAGTAGATTGTAGAGGTGCGCCCAAAAAAGGATTTGACCAGTTTGTAGTAAGCGCCATCTAATATGGCCAGCCTGAGGGTGAAGGCATGGACATTGGGATAGAGAGCGTAGCGCCTAGGGAGTCTGATTAGGCATGTAGAGACACATGTTTGCCTGAGGTGGAGGCCTGTACCTAGCACTATTGTAGGTTGCATCAAATTGATTATAGCATCGATCAACCAGATGCCCTGTCTTGCCATACAACTGACACTGCACCCGTAATCCTGAGGAACGACTACGACCGTGACCACTGTGACCACGAGAAGATGGGCGATAGACAGATGTAGAACTGTCAGACACAGCCTCTAGATGATGTTGGGAGACAAGATTGGCCGAGCTAGGGCTCTCAACCACTGTGACCTGTTGGCACACTTCAGCATCAATTAACAAGGTCGTGACTGCCTGGACACTGTAGGGAAGTTGACTGGCAACAATGATTGAAATAATGGACTCATAATCAGGTGGCAAGCCATTGAGAATTGTAGTAACATGTTCGTGATCACTGATAATTTCACCACAGCTTGCCAGACTGTCACATTAGAAACTCTCTCATTGACAGGTCGCCTTTTCGTTGCGAATGAAGAGCACACCGATTGAACATCAGACGTAAAGTAGTTTTGCTACCATACAGAGAGACAATAGCATTCTAGATCTGAGCACTGGTGTCCATGCCAATTAGATGGGGAAGCACAGCCTGGCTGACTGAAGACAGGAGTCAAGAAGCAATCGCACTGTCTTGTTGTTCGAACCTTGAGAACGCAACATTTCTTGAAGGTCACCATCTTCACTAGGAATTATCCGAGGCGGCGGAACCGTGTACAGATCAAGAAAACGTTGAAGTTGATAGGTTTTAACAGCTAACATAATCTGTTGACGCCATAAAAGGTAATTAGAATCATCAAGAAGAATACTCATTTTCTTGGTGGAAAAAAATTGACCATCTACTATGCTATCGACAAGATTCGACACCATTGCAGGAGGAGAAGGAGGAACCACGGACGGACTGATTGGTGGGGCCATGAACAGCGAAGACGCTTAGACCTGCAGTTTGAAGATAACCTGAACTTCTGATACCATGTTGAATTAAAGACAAAACTGTAGAACTAAGTCTTCTGTATTCATAAAACTTTTCTTATCTTTTATGAGTAGGCAGTACATGCATTTATAGAGAAGAAAGAGAGACTGCTGTAGTACTAGAATCTTTAACAGCTTAACTGCTTTAGCAACTACATACTAACTGACTTTAACAATAACTCTAACAGTTTTGGTTGAGTGGGAGATGTGTTTGTTTTCTGTGCGGTCATTAGTTCCACTTGGAAGTGTGGAAGAGTTATTGGCAACTTATGATTCGCAACGAAGGGAGCTCCCAGCACCGCTGACCGTTGGGAATGGGTTTGGAGGAAAAGTGCTGAAACTTGGAATGGCAGAGCAGCCATGCTGGCAGTGCTTGTGCTGCTGCTACTGGAGGTCACAATTGGAGAGGGATTTCTACACCAGTGGGGAATATTGTCGTTGTTCCACTAAATCCAACACACATACTCTCTCTCTATGCCTGAAAAGTATAAATTATGATAAGCAACAAAGCTATATAGCATTCTAATAGAGCATATTTTAATAGGGAAAGTATATTGGGATTGGATGCTGAGATTTTAATATTTAATTAAATCCATTGGTCACACACTGATTCGGGAATAGTTTTAAGACTTTACTTGAGACACAAGCAGCCGTGCATGGTAATTTGTTGTGACTTTACCTGTTGTGGAGGTTGCATTCCTTATTATGGCAGTAGTAATATAATCGATATATTGTAATGATCTTTACTTGTTATGGCAATATAATAATTTGCTTTTCTTCTATCATATTATTATTATTATTATTTGAATCATTTAACTTTTATTTTATATATATGTTATCCCAATTTTTTTTCCTTAAAGCTTTTAATTCATCATTCGAAAATAAATATGAATTAATAATGTCGAAATTGCAGTTAAAAAAATTAAAAGAAATATTTAGACCAGTAAAAAAGATAAAACAAACAAACATTGAACACATTTGCTTGATCCAATCTATGATCTATACAAAGTTTTAAATTGGCCTGAAATTTCAAAATGCTTTAACTAAAATTTTAAAGTAAGAGTATTCTGTCAATTAGGTTTTACAGTCACCTAATCATTAATTTAGATATTAAATATTTGTTCAAATATAATAAGAAATACATTTAAAACACGTTAATCAAATTAAAAATACATATATGTTTATCGTATGAACAATTTAAATATCACATTAAATTGAAGCTAACATAAAAAAAACTCTTCAAACTCCTCAATCAACATATGAAGAGAGTATTTTATTCAAACATTCCATCCAGATCTTATGCATGCAAGCTTACATTTTTAATGGGAAGAACAAAAAATCATGCAATTATTTATCCATGAAGACCACGTACCACAAGGGTCTTGATGAGGAAGCAATTAGGTTTTCTTGTGGAGGCTAAGCATTAATGAGGAACCCATAATGGAAAATTTTTTGATGATTAATCACTAGTGGTTCATCTTAGTACTAAGCTTTATGGGTACTAATTAAAATTTCAAAATTTTTGGATTTAATGAAAATTTTAAAAAGTAGGATTTAATTAAAATTTGGGTAAATTACACCAACAGTTACTCAATTTTGATGTAGTTGACAAGATAGTCACTCTGATTTCAATTTAGTTACTCAACTTTCAAAAAATAATAAATCAACCCTTTTAATCATTTTCCATTACAGATGTAACAGAAAAGTGACATGGCATTTAACGGAGTCCTTGTTGTCATTAATCGGCCAGCTGGACAGTTAACATCAATTTAAATAGCCCCATTTAAGAGTTTAAGGTTTAGATAGTAGAAGAAGAAGAGGAGGAGGAAAAGAAGAAAAAAAGAAAAATAAGAGAAGAAATGGAGATATTGACTGTGATACTGGTGTGCTATTGTGGAAACCCAGCCAATTTAAAGACGTCTTGGTCCAATGACAATCCTGGTAGGAGGTTTTTAGAGTGTAAGAAGAATGGGAGTGGGTTTGAAATCCATGTCATTTTTTTCGCCTGATTTGATCCACCATTGACGCCTCGTTCACGAATTGTATTTTTGAGTCTTCTGAAAAAAGTGAAGACATTGGAGGATGCAATGAAGAGGGGGAGAAAAACATGGTGTTTGGTGTTTTTATTTGTAATATTTTTGTTGTTGTTGTTTAAATGAAAAACCAGCTTATGTGATAGCTGGTGTTGTTGTTGTTGAAATGGAAAACTAGCTTATATGGCTGCTGGTATTGGAAAAGTATTCTTTCATAGTAAGTGGAAGCTTACAGATCTAAATGTCATGGCCTGTAAAGGGTATTAGTTTGCTGGTATGTTTTAGTTGAAAGTTGAAAGTTGAAAGTTGAAAGACTAATGCCAATCTCATACATTTGTATTTCATTTCATCTGATTTTTTGAATACCATGTGGAATGTTTAATCTTCTTTTAAGACTTGAAAAAGTATTTAGTTATTGTTTTTTATTTTCTTTCATTGCATGGATCAGTGCTCAGAATGGTAGAAGAGACAAAACAGATGAAAAAAAGCATAGAATATTAGTCAGCATTAAACTTTCATTCATAAATTCAGGCCAAACTGTTTACAAAAAGAAGGGCTAACAATTCAGTACAATTGAATAGATTTGAATTGTAGGTAAATTTTAAAAAAAAAATTCAGTAACTATATGCCTAAGTTTAGATAACAGTAGCAATAATATGCAAATTTACAAAAAATAATTTGCCTAAATTAAGAAATCAGTAGTAGTACTAGGCAAATTTACATAAGTTCAAGAAGTTAACAAAATAAACGGTCGGTTCACAATGTCATCGATTGGTGTGACACAAACAACTCTTGAGTAAAAGGCATCCATCTAACAGTGGTTGGTTTTCTCTTGAGTAAAAGCTTTTCTCTTGGGGCAGCAACTTGTTGGTAAGTTGGGGTAGTTTGTTGATGAGTTGGGGCAGCTTTTTGCTGAGTTAGAGTAGGTTATTACTGAGTTGGGGTAGCTTCGTGCTGAACTGGGGCAACCACTTGATTATGAACACCAACTTTGTGTCTTTTGACCTACACGTACAAGTGAAATCCATCAAATGCATCGCATATATAAGTAATCTAATAAAGCCAAGGTAGATGAGTTACTAAAATGTTTTGACCAACTTCCCATTTGCAACTCATTTTATTGTTGCATAATTTCTTGCATTTATTGCACCTCATGTCTGCCCCTCTCTTGGTCAGTCTTTATGTTTTTTGTGGTTCATCAGATTCTTTCCTTTTCACCATAGTAGGTTTCCTTCTCAGCATGTTTGGTACAGACTCCCATTGCTTAGGACCTCTTACTGGCCTTATGAAGTTTGAGTAAATAGCAAACTGGGTTTGCTTGGTGGACTAGGTTTTTACATAAGTTTTAGGGTATTCATCTTTTTTATGAATAACAACTACTGCATGCATGCAAGGGATGCCAGTGAGATCCCAATTCCTGCAATAATAGGAATTCTTAACTAGGTCCACCATATGCTGACTGCATGGACCACATTCAACTTGATATCTATCCTCCACTAGCATGTGATGGAACACACTTAAAAAACAATCACTAAAACATATCATATTATACTCAAGTAAAGTGATAGCAGAATAAAGGCACACATATATTAAAAACAACATGTGGCCAGCCTCACCAACATGTGATTGCAGAATAAAGGCATAAATATCTTTAAAAAGTATCTATTTATCTCAGTGAATATTTCATATTGACATCCAGCTTTTTCTTTATCTTTGGAGGCAAGATTCCTTTAATTTTTTCAACTTATTTTTTCTTTTTAAAAATCAGCAATATAATTTTGGTCTTAATTGTTTCTATCATGGTCAAAATGGACTTCCTTCTTGCTTCCAATATCACCTACTAGTAAGTAACATAAATGATTTGTGAGACAAGGTCTGGTTTACCTTGTTAAAGTATTCATAAAGATTATTCACCAACATGTCAGAATGACTCTTAATTGACAAGTGGGACCTTGACCAGTGAATAGAGTTCTTTTCCTTCAACCAATCATAAGCATGTTGATTGGTATTCTTCAGTTCAACCTTTGATGTTCAGAATTTCCACATCAAACCCTAATTTCTAACTTTTTCACAACTAGGTCCTAAAATCAATTTATCTTAATTTCACTTAATAAAATCATCACATAGTGAAATTAAAATCTCAAACACATGATAATTCATCACAAGCTTCCAGCACTCACTCATGGTAAATTTAAATTTTGTCCATAAAATCAAAAACTAATGAATTACATAGTTGGACCTAGTTGTAAAAGTACCAAAATCACAAAAAATATAAGAAATAATCAAGGATGAACTTACTTGCTTCAAAAATATGAAAAACCAGTTTTGAAGAACTCTTCTATGGTTGTTTTTGCTAGAGAAAGATGAAGATTTATCTAGAATTACAATTTACTCTTATTTTATTTGATTAGTTTTGCAAAATTTCCAATTTTGCCCCTTGTTACACCTAATTCTTGTTGTTTTCTCAGCCTATTTTATGGCCAACCATCCAGCCCATACTCTTTTAGGTCTAGTTGCCTTTTAAATCCCTCTTTCTTTATTATTTATACAATTTAAGCACTTTAGTAAAATTTCCAATTCTTACAATTTAATCCTTTTTAATTAATTAACCATCCAAACACTAAAATTTTTTGATGAAACTTTAATACTAACTCAATAACACTCCATAAATATTTCTAAAAATATTTATGGTTCGGTTTATGGATCCAAAGTCTCGATAATTTATTTTTGACCTAATTTACCTAATAATTTCTTTTTAAACACATAATTTACCAATTCAAAAAAAATTCTTCCATACTCACACTTAATTCATAAATAATAATTTACCAAATTTTCACCCCACTCATCGAATTTAGTGATCTCAAATCACTATTTTTGACACCACTGAAATTAGGCCATTACAGGTATTCTTCAGTTCAACCATTTCATCCTCAAAATCCCTTGAAGTGCTTGCTCTGGTAACTTTCCAAAGCAAGTCTTTCAATTCTTTTTTTCGAAAACTAGCTTTCTTGAAATTGGCATGTAGGTGTTTAACACAATGTCTTGTTTCTACATTAAGAAACAACAAGGATATTGCTTTTACAAGTCCCTAAAAATAGAATAAAAACAATTTAATTATAATGTCCTTAACCCAATCTGATTTAATGGATTCGGATCTTGGGTGTTACAACACAAATACAAACTTGTGCTTATATACTCATACCCGACTTTCATAACTAATACAACTTAATTAAAATAATCTCTCAACCAAAAGTTCAATTGAATATACATTGGACAATTATTATTGTACAAGAATTTCTACTTCAAGGACTTTTAGACAAGGCTCATAACTTAATTACATTATCTCAAAGTGTAAATCTTAAACAATGTTACTGACTACATTTATGCTACCAACTCGTTCTGTATGCATAATAGCCAACCCTGCCATTTTTTTGGCATACAATTAAATCAACTTACCTGCAACATAAGGTACAGAGGTAAGCTCATGAGAACTTAATAAGATAAACACCAATTTACTTGAAGCATTTTTATTTGGCAATTCAATTCATCATCTCATTGTTCTTCATTCTTCAACTTGTATCTAGCGAATACCCTCCCAAAATGTCATTCCTCGTACCCTAGATGTGACCCCTGACTTTGAGATTATGCCTTACTTTCCACATCTTTGATAAATTACTCATGTTCTTCACTCAGCACTTTCATGATTTATTAACCATACCCATTCTAGAGCCTCATAGGGACAAAATACTATTATTCTTACATACATAAGCCATCATTTCTTTGCAATCCATGAATTTTTTTGTACTTAGATAGAAGATACATTCTTTAACTATACAATTTGATCCTTTGTGGAGAATACCCTTTTTTCCATCTAATAATTACAAATAGATAACCTTCTTCAATTTACCAAACATAACCCTTATTCAGATTTGTTCTTCAAGTCTAATTAACCTATACTTTGAATTCACCACATACTCTGGTGCATTACAGTTTCTTTGCTCTTATCTTAAGACCATGTAGGATACGCCATAACAGTTCATACAAAGCTTGCCACAAAGGAAGCTCATTAGAATATCTCATAGAAGGTATAACATGATGCGCCATATGGGATTTTCCTTTTGAGTTCATTACAACTATCGTTCCTTCAGAGTTCACCGTGAATGGCATATCTTTCCCTCAAGATCCGCCACAAAGGCATTTTCTTCAAAGTTCACCGTGAACCTTTGACACACTTATCAATATCTTCTTTTATACATATTCGCGCATTTTTTATAGCAATCCTTACCTTATATTTTAACATTAGCTATGCACCCTCCGTATATGTTGGAAGTTTCAATTAAACGGATAGGACCACACCCTTTAGATTCTTTTGGGTTACTCGCCTAGACTCAGGACCCACTAATATTGGGTGTTATATTAATTCTTTAACTTACCATCCTAAACATAAACAACATAAAACATAGCAAACAAATGGATTTTTACCTTCTTTTTTTCAAACATGAAAGATACTTGATATGAACTCACAATTTCCAAGTCCAATACAAGCAATTCCAAAAACTAGAGCCATGATGCTTGGTTTCACTTTCAATAATAGCATACGCAATAAGATAGATGCCATTATTTGCATTTATCCCAACAGCTGCCAATAGGTAGCCACCAAAGTAGCCATTCAAGAAACATCTATTTAAACCTATTATCCTCTTACAACCAACCTTATACATATTTTTTCATGCTTGCAAACAGACATACATCCTTTGAAACAACCTGTTATCCGATAATAGATTATTGTTGTTCCAAAATTTTGGATCCTAACCTCTAACAGATACTTATAAGTATTCTCATATTGAGCCTTATGAGATCCTTCAAGTAAATTTTAATGCCCTAAGTTTAGCCTTCCTACATTTGGTTAGTGAGACAAGGCAAAGGAAATCTCTTTTGACATCTTGTTGCAATGATGTCAAAGAATAATCAAGATCAGTAATGAACTTGTCTTTATAATGTTAACCTATCCAATCTGAGGTTATATTCTTAGTTTTATAGACTTTAGAGCAAGTATGCTTATCAAACCCCTAATTTGCCAAGTCTAGTCAGTAGAGCCATTGGGATGTAGTTTAAAGGCCTATATATACCATGAACATTTTGAACTGTAAACTGCCTTTAACCTCTTTAGATCATTTTTTAAGAACTTAATAAAATAATTATTCAACCTACCATACTGCTTGATAGCTTCTTTTAGATTGTCTTTGGACCTAAATAACATTCCAACCTGAAGTTTTAGATTACTCATGTCACTGTCTGGGTTGAACTCAGGCCAATTTTGGCCATCTAAATTAGATTCATGTGCATTATTTAACCTATCAGAATCATCACTATCACACAGTTCCCCTACTTCTATATCATACATGTTTAAGCCATCTAGATTAACCCTAATCCTACTAGACACATCACTATCATACACATCAAAATCAGACATTTCTCCTTCACTCTCATTAAATTCATCATCAATTAAACATACCAAACAAATTTAATATCAATAAAGGTAGTGGCAAAAAATAATCAAACACTTTAATACAACCTAGGCAATAACATATAATAACCAATACAAAAACCAAATAATTTAATACAAACAAATCTATTTTTGTCATATACATGGCAAACAATAACCAAACACTTTAATACAACCGAGGCAATGGTAGACAATAACCAAAACAAAAATAATTTAATACAAAAAAATCCATTTCTGTCATGTACAATAACCAAACAATAATCATGCACTTTAATCCAAATCATATTTGAAACTAAAGAAGCTTAATAGTGTTAGTCATAAAAATAGAAACTGATTTGTCTCTTTCCTAAGGCAATTGTATGAAAATGACATGACAGGCAATTAGTATTCACATTTCAATTGATTTTTATAAAAGTAAATGCTGATGGAAATTTTATTACATTGACTTATTTCATAAAACGTTAAAAAAAACCTCCCTAATGAGAAATCACGTTTGTTGATAAGTAGGTGACTTATTGATTAGATCCAAGCATGAGCATTCTTTAGAGGGGTGATTCGTTTTGGATCTTCTATCAGGTGTGGGTCAATATGAAATAAAAATTGATATATGTTAATTCTAGTATTTAAATAAATAATATTATTTATATTGTGTTTTATGTGAATACATAAAGTATTCCAAAAAGGGGGATTAAACCCATCAATGTGTATTATACCAAGTAAGTGACCCAAACCAACTAGCTTATGAAAAGTATGTTGTGTGGTTATGATTTTCATTGTTTGAAAAGTATGTTATTCTCATTCTCATGTTATGTGATATTATGCCATAATCGATTTCACATGACATATAAATTGTGATATTTCGATATCTTGAAATAATACGTGAAACGCATGTTAAACATATGTTAAACATACCCTACATGATATTATATATTGAGAAATTTGATTTGCATGTTGCAACGTGCCAATGTGACAAGTGATGTCTTGAAATAAAAAATATGTATACATATGTTTATTGTGGCCATATCACATACATGGGGTGCGACACTGTAAGGAAGAAAGAATTAGTGGCTTCGTCCACAACCTACATGACAGTTTGTCTATGAATATTGGTGGCTTCATCCACAACTTACATGGCAACCTATCTGCGAATATTAGTGGTTTATCCACAACCTACTTAGCAGCTTATCTGTAAATTTGGAGTGATTGGATGGGCAAGTTCTAGGGAACTCAATTTTGGAGTGTAGCGATGATAGGTAAGATGTTTTAAAAAGATTTTCATAATTGTTTTACAAACATTGCATTGCCATGGTCATATGCATAAATATTGGATATTTTGAATTATGAGTAAGTGCTTATTGTTATTTGTTTTGTATATTGAATTCTTATTTAATACTTGAGCTAAGACTCACACTGAGCTTTACAGCTCACCTCCTTTAATATTTTTGATTTTATAGATAACCTCGAGGTTAGGATTCAATGACAGCATTTGCTGGAGTTTCTCAGAATTCTTTTTAAATTAAAGTAATTAAATTTTATCTTAATATTTTTTTTATTTTGAAATTGTAATAAGTTTGAGTATGGACTGTGGTATGAGACTTTACTTTGGGGATTTTTCATTGCATGAGTTGATTGCATAACATTAAATTTTTTTTTAAAAAATGCATACATTTGTATTTGATAAGAATACACGTGAAACTTGATTTCTATTAAAACTTGACAAAATCACTATTTTTCTCTTCGACAATGAAAATGAGTTTTAGACAAAAATACGACTTGATTTTTGAGGTTTTAAATTATCTATTGATATTTTATCGAATTTACATGAAATATTGATTTTTAAAAAAATATTGTTTTAGTAAAATTTTTCGTTGCGATTCTTATAAAAAATATGTCAATATTACATTTTTCCGCTGCAATTCTGAGAACGAGTTTTTAATAAAATTAGGCTTAGTTTTCAAAATTACTAATATTTACGAATGAGAAATTTTAAGACATTTCATTTTTGAAGTTAACGTGTTTTTCCTAAATAACGACGAATAACCAAGTTCTTTAGTTTTGAATAAATAAATGAATGGTTTTGAAATATGATTGAAATTATGAAAGTTTTGAATAACAATCAAACTTTTACAAATACCAAAATCATTTATTTCTATAATTCTCATACTTTTGTGATATTAAGTTAAATATTTGATTTCATTAGTTTTGAACGATTTATAGAAATGGTTTAAAAAGTTTGTTTGAAAACCAAGAAGATTTTCTAGGCCATTTGTAACTTTCCTAATTCGACTATAATGACTGGGTCAGGTTTGAGGAGTCACATGTTCTCTTTTTGCTGGTTTGATTTTGGATGCTTGCTATTTGGTATTTTTGTTTTTGGTCGGGATTTCATGGGTCTAGAATGTTTAGGGGTTGAGATTTGGTGGTAATAGTGGTGGTGTATTGGCAAAGAAGTGACAGTAAATGATGCTAGTATGGTGATTAAATGATAGTGGGCTTGGTCAAGGGTGGTGGTGAGGGAGTCAAGAGGGATGAAGAAAAATGGTGAAAAAGCCCCTCTTTTCTCTTTCTGTTTTTGATGTTTAATGGTGGCGTGTGAGAGGGATGATAGGAAAATGTTCAACGTGAGTTTTTTATAATTTATTTTTTTGAATTTTTTTATATATTATATAACTTGTATCATATAAATTTTATTTTCCTTAAATCAAACAACAATGAATATTAAAGCTCTCCCTACAAGGTATTTTTTCACCCCTTTAGCAAAATATTGAATTGAAGGTGAAGTTAACATAAATATTTCATTATAAATTAAATGAGAGCATTTTTTTTTTGAGGTTTTGATTATATTTGTAGATTAGAAATATTAAATTTTATGCGTAATTGTTTTTTTTAATTTTTTGAGGTATCCATTGAAACTATCATATTGGCTAATACTCTAGTAGAGTTAATCGAGTAGCATGCATGCATTGAATGAATTGGCTACCCATTTATTTAATTGTATCAAATGAACTTGGTAAAGAATTGGTGATTGAGATTCCCAAAATGATAGGTATAGGGCCAAAGTGAAGTTGTCATTAATTTTTTTATTGGAAATATTCATTTTGCTCTATTACTATTATTATAGATACTGTCTATGAATGCAATTTTTCATATATCTAAAGCCTTGGATGATAGTGGAATTGAAATGAAAATCATACGATATTGTTATTAAAGAAAAAAAAAGTTAATTGCAACATATATCTTTTTAAGTTTTTTAAGTCTTAGTTCACATTCTAAATTCATTCTCAAACTTCTAAATGCTTTAATTGAGTCTTTAAAATATTAATATCTTAATAATTAAGTCCTTTAGTTAGTTTAATCATAATTTAGGTGTTGAATAGTTGTCCAAATATAATTATCATGGAGTATATTTAAAGCGCGCGAATCAAATTATAAATATTTATATAATTGCAAACATTCCAGTCATTTAGCTTCTATTTTACATTGCAAAAATGTAATTATCAAATTAGTGCATCATCCTATTAGCTTGTTTAACGAATACTCTTATGTCTCATGCATTTGCTAAAATTTGTGAGGAAGGACTCTAGAATTGAGTGTACGGAGAAAGTTTGTTGGCTTCCATTACTTTTCGCTTATTTTCTTCTCTGATATTTTGTTTCGCTTTTGTAGTTTTGATTATGGAAGGGAGTAGTTTTAAAATTCGTGATCAACATTTATTCTTTAATGAGTCAATAGAATGTGAAAGATTAGTTACTAGACTAGTTATAGTAGATATCTTAAAAAATAAAAAAATATATTTATATATCTTTAAAAATAATAATTATATTTGATGTACCATCACATAAGTCTTATTCACCGATGAATAATAATATAACATTTTATTATTAAATTAAATAAAAAAAATATGAACTTTTAAATTTAAAATCCTAAATTTTAACATTTATTTATAATTTATTATTTAATTATATTTAAATAAAATTATTGATATTCATTTTTTTTATTTTTATTATTTAATGATAAAATGCCATGTTAATATTTATTAATGGTGAATGTATCAAATATTTTCTAAAGAAACTCATTGAAATTTATATAAAACGAATTAAAACTGTATTTATAGTATTTTGAACCCACAAAAACAAAAGTAAATATTTTGTTTGTACGTACACACAAGAGCAAACCGCGAGTGAGAAAAGAAGACAAAGGTTGCTGGTCGATTGCAGTGACAACTGTGGCGTTTCTCCTAACACGTAACGAAGCAGGTTGCACCGCATCGACCCACTTGTCAACCACAAGCTAGCCTGCAGCCACTTCCCTACACCACCAACTTGTATATATATACACATTATTCGATGGAGAAAGTATCTGAGCTAGCCGTTGAGATGGGGACGAAGAAGCTGTTTGGGATGATGTTCATGTTGCTGCTCCTCGTTGCTTTGGCTTCTCGTAAATCTCTTCAATTTTTCTGTATCTGCTATTTTTTTTTTTTTAATATATTATAGGTAGCATATGTGATGATATAGATGTGGTATTGCAGATGGAGGGGTGGTGGAGGGCAGAATATGCGAATCGAAGAGCCATAGATTTAAGGGAGTGTGTCTGAGTGATCACAACTGCGGGCTGGTGTGTAGGAACGAAGGTTTCTTGGATGGGTGGTGCCGAGGGTTCCGCCACCGTTGCTTCTGTACTAGGAACTGTTAGTTAGAACTTGGAAGTATATGCATGCATGACAATGGCTGCTTTCGCCCTTTGTTTCCATACAAATAAATAAATATTAATAAATGTCCCTTAGCACATCTTTTGTTTTTTTTTTTTTTCTATTTTGTTTGAAAATACAATGGAGCATCAGCATGCAGTGCAGACTTCTACATTATCCGCCAGGTTCGGGTTCACCTAAAATTTTAGTTCTTAAAAATAGTTTAAAATTTTATTTAAATCTAATAAAAAATAATATTTTTTATAAAAATAAATTTAAAAATTTTAAGTAATTTAAATAACATTAAAATAATTGTAATTTAGTAAACAAATAAAAATTATATAATATTTATATAATAACAATAAAATACTAGTAATATAATAACCAAACCAAATTCAAACCACTCTAATATTAAGTAAGCGACATCTTTTAACCAATATTGAAATTCTTAAAAAATCTATAAAAATTTTCAAAATGAAGCTTGTTTTTCCTTTTTCTATTTTATTGTTATTTTATCATTAGGATCTCACATCATCAGTTTTAAAAGTACTTTCAACTTTGGGAGCATTTCATGGTACATAGTTTCTTTACTTATAAAAACACAATGCAGACATGAAAAAAGGGACAAATCTGAACATTAATGGAACAATATTTTGACTACTAATTTGATTTTTTTTCATTTTTTTTTATTTTTTTTTAAAATCGTCACATCATCATCTTTTCGATGGCTAACAGCCAATGACGTATGGGTGCGTAAAAAAGGAAACTAAGTGAAAGTATAACATAGCCAAATAAATAACAGGACTGTTTTTGCAGCAAAATAAAAATAGAGAGTTGATTAAATGTAGCAGTAATATTACCTGATCTCTTTTGGGGGAGAAAACTGTAGCTTGCGTTTAAATTAGTTAAAAAGAGACATTACTAACACGATTTAAGCGCCCCTAGTTGGACGACAAACATGGTTCCTTTTCCGAGCATGTTCTTCATTGTGGTGCTGCGTTCGACATGCATAACCATACCAGCAATCCTCCCTTTGTGATGCATCCGAGGGCAGATGCTATTACATTATGTCAAATTATACATATATATTATCTAAGCAAACTCAACTTCAGCTTATAATGCAATAATTATCCATGAATAAATAGAAGAGCTTACATATTTGGGCAGTGAAATCCGGAACCAATACAAAAGAAAGGAGACCAACTTTTCATAACAAGTGCTGCATTCAAAATAGATTACTATAAATTCACCATTTTTCACATAAAATGATACTACCAGCTAAGGAAAACCAAGCAGACACAAGACACTCCCACCTTCATTATAATATGAGAAGAATCAAATAAAATGGTGAAGCCTTGCAGGAAATATAAGGGTTCTTTTGGTCAGGTTCACAAAGGAGGGTTTAGGACCACAAATATAATCATCCATAAACCATCATAGCATTTTCTTAAGAGGGGTTAGGATCACGAGTAAAATGACTCAGCCTCTCAATGTGGAATGACTCAATCTGTTTAAAGAAATGAAGTAATCTGAACTTATAGGACAGGGTTGTTTTATATACCACTTCAAAATAGCAATTCTGCTTAGCAAATTGTATTTAGAATATTCCTGTACCTTTGCCCCACAACACACGGAACTGCACCTGCTTTGGCACATTACTCCCTTACAGAGGATAGAAAAAGTTTTAACATGGTATATAAAAAAAAATACTAGTAACCACCAATTATTGAACACGGGAAGCCAGCATATTACCAGACCTATAGAAACCCTAAATTAGTTGGTTTAGGGTTAGGGTTTCATTAGCCAACCCAAAGAAAGAGAAGGCATAGAAGATAAAAGCTTCAAACAGAAGAAAAAACAACCTGCAAACATGAGTTGCTGCAGTTATCCTCTCAGCATGATTGAGCGGCATCCTTGTTCGGTCTGCAAAAAAGCATCAGAAACTATCCTCACAAACAAAACTGTGCATAAGTTTACTACTGTTTTGGTAGCGGTTTTACAAGCTGATGAAAACAGTATATTATAAACTTAATTTTGTTTAATACTCTACCACTAGGACCAGTTAATCTTATAGGCAGTTTCAGTCTATTTGAAGCAATTTGTATTCAAATACATTGAAAGTGCTCTGAGAAAAACCACCCTCACATTCTTCTCTTGGTTTTTCCTTGTAAAAGGCATTTCTTTCCCCTCATCAATGTGCAAAAGCCATGATAGACGGTCCAAGTTTTAGTGGTGACCATAATGATAGTTATCAACAATTTCAAAGATCAGAGGCTTTTTCAGAAGAACGTATTAGAGTTCTATATTAGCTTTGAAGTCTCCACTAAAATCAGAGAGGAAAGTAGAGAACTGAAGCAGGCCATAGAGGCAGTGGTGTGAGGATAATTTTAGGGGAGAAATGCTCCAGTATTATCTTTTGGTGTGATTGTGGGTATGCGTAAAACATGAAAGTATTCAATTCTAGTAGGCAGCTAAAAATTGGTAATAAGAAATCTAAAATCATTCTGTTAATTGAACTCACCTAATATGGGAACGTTTTCCTTATCTTTCATTTTAATATTCAAATTTTCTTCATATTGTTCTTAATTATGTACAACATACTGCATATAAAGATGCTATTGAAATATATAAGCTGCATTAATGATAAATCATCTGCACCAATGAAATGAAATAAATAGAACATACTGTTTTAAGAAAAACCGAAACAGTTAGCACAAAGGTACAGATTATTTTGGTCCTATGTTTAGTTAAGCAAATGTGCTCTACCAAAGCATCCAACAGAGATAAAATGAATGAGACACATTTTGTGCACAGATGGAATAAGCTCTAGATGCAACACTATTTAATTTTTTTTAAAAAATAAAAAAGAGAGAGAGAACGGATGAAACTAAGATGATGTACCAATAGAACCTTTGTTAATTAGTGTCAGAATCAAACACGAGTATATTACAGTTGCATTCTATTCTTCTGAAGTTGCAACCCCCATTCCCGTGCTGGCTTTGAAATATTAAATTTGATCAATGGGTTTTAGGAACTAGAGTTCAAACACACAAGACAATTACTTGCCCAATTTTGGAGCAAAAAGAACATGTTAAAATATCAACATACCAATTTCCCTATTGTTTAGCTTTCTAATCCATTCTGCAACAACTGCTTGCAGGGTTCTGCCAGACTGACTAATACACCTTTCTGTAATCTATGGAAAAAGGTGCACGAAATCAGAATTTTACTAGTAATGTAGTATAATATAATAACAATATGTTGAAGAGAACCATACATCTTGTTCATGTCTGTTCATTTCATGTGCCAAGAAAGGAATCCTAGTGATAGTGTGCTCAGAAATCTGCCCAACGTATTTATCAGTAAAAGTTGTAAATTTTTGTACGTCAAAACATTGGAGCCCAAAAGAGTTTTGGCAACATGAAATTGTACAGTAGTCTTGCAAACAGAGATAAAGAGGAACTTTTCAAGAAATAAAAATTCAGCAACTATAGTGGGGAATGAAAGATCGAAAATAATAATACTCAATAACTAGTAATCTGCTCAAGAATACCACTTATGTCTATGAAATGGAAGGCATAATAAGCAGGGGTCCAAGAGAGAGGGAGATTACAGAAAATGAGGGAGCACTAAGCAATTTCATAGAAGACCTTTCTCTAAAGAGGAGGGGTACTGTGAAACCAAATCGCTCATGCAGCCACCTTTTTATTTCCAAAGTGTGTGAAATTTGAAAGACTCTAGGACAGAACATCAAGGTAGGCTTGCTTGTAGTGAAAGGAATGTTTAATGAAATATGCAACATTGGTCATATGTAAACAAACACCACATATTAAGAGAACAAAGAAAACAGTGACACATTGGGGAACTTGTCTACAAACAATAGACATGGATGTTAGATCAATATGTTTTAACTAGCAGCGTATACCGGTCTAAATGTCTCATGATTGCACACAGGATGATATTCACTTCTGGTAACCCTTTGGGCATGCCAATATGCACCACAAAATGATCTGTCACATCCTGAACCTGCAAAAGTGAATCAAAAATTGCTAAGAAAAGAAAGCGGCTTGATTTGGAATGTTATGTGACATTCCCAAGAGGTTCAGACTAGAAATTCCAAATTTCAAAGTATGCATACAGCTGGACAGGGACTAAATTGAGATTTTAATAAATTCTGAGCGATGGAATGGTATTTAAACCAATCACCCATTCAATTACTTCCCACGGTTGGACAAGGAAAAAAGTTGTAGCGAGAAAATGCAAGGTAGAGAAAATAAACTAGAGAGGAACAGCGGGGGAAATTTTGAGGGTAAACCAGAAAGAGACAAAATTCAACACTAAAAATAACAGATATTATACATCTAACCTTCTGAAAACTGAAATAACATACTTATAAACAAGCCATAAACCCCAAAAATACCAAACATCACTCCCGATAAAATTAACTTCAGGAAGTTCAGTTCTTCATTTTCAAATGTTTGGATGGCAGAAAATATAGCGGTCAGCAGAAAAAAAAAAAAAGAAGAGGCCAGAACACAAAAGTTGTCTCTTTTAATTGGGAGTAAAACAACTTTGAAACATATCAAAGCATTCCACCCTTCACTTCCACCATAGGAACCCATGAGTCATCAAGACCCGAACTCAGCACCCAGCCACCCATTGCACTTTTCTCATTGCCAGCTCAGATCTCCCTTTTCTCTTTCTCTTTCAAGCCTCAACCCAGCAGCTACATTCCCCTTCCCCTTTTTTCATCATTAATATCTATTCTGTTCTATAACCAGCGCTTAACATCCCAAAATAGCCCTTGATTTCAGTTTTCTTTTTCTTGTTCTTTGTCATATATTATATATATAATAAAAACTTTCCAAACACAAAATTTGTCCAAGTTCATGAGGTTATTGTTTGTTTTCCTTCTTTATTTATCTGAAATTGAGGTAATGGGATATCGTATTTATTTAAAGTGTTTTATAGTTCTAAATGAGAATAAGGAAAACTGTTTGGTGATTTTTCTTGAACAAAAAATAAAAATAGCAATACACTAGGAGGACCATTGTTGTGTTCTAACTTTTGAAGGAAAATAAAAAATTGGGTTGTATCATATTATAAGCATTTATGTTGGTAAATCTTGATAAAATTTTCACTGCATTACAAACACCAGAAACTATTTTGGTAAAATTTAGCTATTAGACCATGTACTTTGAGTAAGTTGTGGATTTAGTACTTGTACTTCAAATCTAATTTAGTCATTTTCAGTCCCTGTACTTTTAGAATTTCAAAATTTTAGTCTAGACCAAATGGCAACTATTAAATTCATTAAGTTTTGTTATTTTCAAAATTTGATGCGTCAAACATATTATCACATGCATAATGCCATGTCAGCTTGACATCTCTACATATTACTAACAAAAAAGTCAGTTAATAGATTTAACTACTATCGTTTACATTAAGACTAAAATTTCAAAATTCAAAAAATATAGCAATTAAAAATGATCTAATTGGAGAAAATGGACTAAATCTCTAAATAGTATAATTTAACCAAACATATTTAACAGCTACTGTTTGGTCATGACTAACTCTTCAAATTTTGAGAAGTACAGGGACTAAAATTGATCAAATTAAAGTATAAGTACTAAATCTACAAGTTATGCAAAGAACATGATCTAATAACAGAATTTGACCAATATTTTTCATATGAATAACCCAAAATCAAAAGAAATTCTTATTTCAGGAAGTCAGTTTAAATAGAAATATATATATCTTGTAGGAAATAAATTTCTTGACCAATCCTAAGGATGATTAGATGGGAATAATTGTGGACCTAGGAAAAAATTTGAGTTGTATCCAGACTTATTTTTGTATATATCACATTTAAGGTCATGTATATCTAAATATCAAAGGAGTGAAATTAACACAAAGCATCCTAAAGAATGATAACAATTGAACTCATAAAACATAACAGCGTTGATAAATAAAGTATTTAGACAAGTATGTATTTTTTATTCCCCATCAATCCCACAATCTGATACTTACAGTGTTGTGGTACATCTATATCAGCCCTAGAAGGCATCATTCCACCACAATTTTGACATTGTATATGGATGGTCTGCTGGTTGCACTGAAATCCACCAATTGCGGAGCCTGAAAGTTGCAATTGAAAGGTCATCACTTAGAAAAAAAGAAACAAGAACTAGGCAAAAAGTACTTAAAAAGAGCTAACGTAGTGTTTGGTCAGGGCATAAACATTCCATTCCCCAACATTCAATCTCCAATCCTGATGCAGATGTTCACTTCACATAATGGTTAATCAATGGAATAGCCTTACAACCTCATTACCGAGGCTGTAATAGCTATTATTGGTTGAGAGCAAAAAATACTGGCTACTCATGCCTACTCCATTCAGCAAGGAATAGGCCAGAAAATAATCTTCCCATTTTGCCCTTCTAAAACAAGAGTAGATACTAGAGAAAGGAGGAACGGAAGGAAAAAGGTGAAATGGAGAAGGAAATGATGCCGGGCCATGCAGGCAGAGCTTCTTTCTCCTAAGGCATTGTTAAGAGAACTTTTGAGTCTTAGGCTTCAAGGCTGAAGAGGACATTCAAGAGATGGGCATATCATTGGCACAGTTTTTTGTAGGTCTAGGCTTTTCCAGTCATCTTTATTAAAAACAAAAGGGAAGGTTCATGTCTATCGTGGATCATCTCTGGATTAGTAGTCAATGTTGGACAGAGACTAGATACTAGGTTTCAGCTGCCAGAATCTGGCTCTATTGAAGATTCATGTAATAAGAAGGTGGTTGCTTAAATTTAAGATAGAAAGAGAGGTTTAGGCGAAGTTATAGTGATAGAGGAGAAAATAAAATAAAGCTACTTACAAGTTATAATATGCATAAGAAATTATATCAAATTATTTTTATATAATTTATATTAAATACTATATATTATATATAAATATATTTTTTAATTATATTTCTAAATATTATTTCCAAAATAATTTAAATATAATTCTTAAAGAAAAAATTATTAAAATAAACTTTCATATACTACATTTCTTAAAAATATTTTTTAAAATAATTTTATTATTTGTATTTGATAATTTATTACTATTGTAGCATGTTTAATTGTATTTTATATATTATGTTAATAATATTTTATGATATTATTATACATATTATAGTGTTTATGGTACTATTATCTATTACTAATATTATAAATAAAATATTATTATTTAATTCATGGGAAAATGGTCATTTTACACACATTCCTTATCTATAAATTCAGACAATTAAACAATGTAATAGCAGTATTCTTTTATCATATTCGACAAACCAAATTATGTAATACTTATTCTCCCTCTATGCAATTCCCTATCAAATATATATTCGATTCCTCATGTATTCCTTTCAACGAACCAAAAATGCTGTAAGCTTATTATCCAAAGCATCTATGATTATATATAAGAGTTGGATACAAAAATTTATAGTAAATATTAGGCCTTAAGATTTTGACATCTGCCCATTCTTATTTTAGTTGGGGACATTGGATGGAAGGTAAATTAGAAAGAGGGGTGAAAATGGGGACATTGGATGGAAGGTAAAAAGAAACGGGCGAGCAAAGGGAGGAAAGATAGAGGGAAAAAAGAAAGAAATGAGAAGGAAAAAAAAGGAAAGAGATCTTCTCTGTGATTTTTAGCTATTTTAATATATTTAAAATATTATAGATTTATTACTATACAATATGATTTTTTATATACATTAATAATTCATGTATCTTTTCACATATTTATTTATTCATATTGTGTTCATTTTATTTTTATTGTTGCTTTATAATTGTTTATCCTATGTTTTGTTTATGTCATATTCTAAGCACTTAATGTTGCACATAGTTTGTTATCCTAAATCAATTTACAAAAAAATTGTGTTCGTGTTCATAATCACAATGATTTGATTTTAAATTATTTAAATAGTAATTAAATTTAGAAAAATATTCTATTACTTCTTTTTATATGAAGTTTACTTCTACCCATACCCGTCATCATTCTTAAACCGGAGGAAAGGACGCACCTAAATGCGTTCAAACCCACATCCACCTAATTATTATAATAGCAACGGTATCAACTGAGCTAACACTCAGTCAGCTTTTTTTTTTAAATCATGCTATTTAAACAGATTGATCCATATATTGAATGACATGCCATATTTATCAGAATTATTATATAAAATTTTAAATTATGTATATATAATATAAAAATATTTAAATATGTAAATAATAATTATTTAATATAATTAAAATTAAAATTTTTGTAATTAATTATTTAAATCCCCTGCCTTGCGGGGAATAAAATCTAGTGCAAGTATGAAACACTAACTAAAGGTAGGAAAAGAAACAGAGAGATATTGATGTTATCCCCTTCTTTATTTGCACAATAGAACTATTAAAGACAGAGAAAGAGAAATTGGCACTACATAATATAAAGAGAAAAAAAATCAAGAATTCGGAAAAATAGGGAAAAAAATTCTCACCACATTGAGGGCATTGAGTTCCTACGTCATCACTCTCCTCACTAGCATATTCGTCACCATCATACGCCCAACCCCTTTTCCTTCGCGAACCTCTTTCAGACCTAATGGCCTAGAACAAGTACAAACAATAACCAACAATAGGAGAAAAAAGAGAAAATCACAAATAGATGATAGCTAAATAATTTATGCGATACAATAACTATGGCTTACCTCTAAGGCTGGATGTTATCAGAAAGAAATTAATTCTAGAGGGACATCAACTAAAATGAATATTTTGTAACACATACATTCTAGAATTCTAGTGCTCTAGAATTTATAATTATTATCTGTGGATAATCTTGAAGGCATCGCTTAGTGCTTTCCCAAATAAAATGAAGACCTGATGAGGTGAAGTGGGTACAAATTAAACACAATGTTTGCTCTATTTTCAGCTGGAAGAACTCCTAGATGTCCAGCAATAATTATACACCAAAACTACATTTAATCTTGTGCAAGACATTTAACCTTGGAAAATTTACCCTCCTGTTATTACACAACATAACAAAACAAAAGCTAACTTACAAGGATTGGGTGCTAGCAATTGGTTAGGATGAACAACCAATATATGCATGTTAATCATTAGATGTCACAATTGCCTAACCTGGAACATTAATACTCGAGGCAATTTATCTTAGTAAAGGTCTCTTGTTGACATCATAAAAAATAAAAGATAAAAGAAGCAAACATACAAATTACAACAAGACAGAGTGCAACTACTCACAAGATTTGATCTTATCGTTGCGTAAGAGTCTATAAGTGCAATTTCTTCATCTGAACGTTTTAAAGAAGGATCAGCTTCCAGGATCTCCTGAACAAAAAAGAAGTTAATTCAATAAAAACGATAAGATAAAAATAATATCACACCCTACTCTAGGATGATGACACGGGTTTCAAACCCTTAAAGTGCTCACAAATTGAAATACCAAAAAAAAAAAAAACCATGATGTGTTAAGGAGACCTCAATACATACAGAAGAGACCCAAACAACAAATATCAACAAGTAGCTCTCAGGACAAGAGCAATAAATTGTTAACACAAAAGGGATTCGTCAATAAAAGTTATCCTGCTATATCTAGAGATAGCAAATGAGAAAGTTTAAGTCAAGTTGTCTTCGGATCCAAACAGTTTCAGATTTGGTTCAGAGGTTCATGTCTTTCTAGATTCAAATCCATTTCAACTCTTCATAGCCCAGGTCATCCTTGGTCGGGCAAGTTTAGGGTAATTTAGGATTTCAAGTAACCTTTTTTACAAAATAAGAGCAATAATTTCTCTTCCTTCAAACAAGGTGTCAAGTCAATACCTTTGATTAAATTTATAATTTGTGATTTACTTTATAGGGTGCTCTAGTCATAGGAGATGATTCAAGCCATATTACCCAAATAGTTATAAAATAAAAAGAAATTCAGAATTTTACCTCCTCGATATTGTGCAGAAATGGGTTTCTTCCAGCAAATTGTACAACAGCTCTACACTGGGGACATAGCACACCTGAATGTTTCTTCTGTGACCTCTTTAACCACTCAGAAAAGCATCCGTTGCTGAAGGCAATAGAAGGAATCTAGAATTAAAATCAATTATGGCAATCTATAATACTGAATTAAGCAAGAAATAAATTACAAACCAGAAATTATGAAGGCAAGGAGCAATAGTGATAACATCATGCCATATATTCAAGCAGATGCTGCATTTTGCATGTTCAACATCTACAGAGATCTGAAAAAATACCAGGAAAAGAAAATAAATGTATATATATGCTATAAGCATACCAATAGATGTAATAGTCAACATGAGAGAAAAATATTAATGATATCTTTGTTTCACCTTCAATTTCTTTTTGCAGGTTTCTTGACTGGGCATCAGTTTAAATATGTAGCTCAAGTATTCTGGAAGAAACAAGAGCAAATAATGCCATAAACCAACTAGAACATGTTACATCACTTAAAAAACTACTACTACTATTATTTAATGTAATAATAACAAAATACCAAGTTTTGTAGTACCAAAGATGAGTTCCTTCAGAAAAAAGAAGTATTCAAATTGACACGTATTGGCTTATGGACAACTTGAATAATATGTTTATCTTTTAACAGAAAAACTCAGACTATTGTCAATTTTGGTTAAACTCAGGAAAGCAGCACAGTAATAGAAAATACAACAATGACATTGCTTAAAGAGGAGGATAACAGGAAAAAGAAAATATGGTGAGAAGGTAAGCAGGAAAAAGTAAAGAAAGATATAGTCTAATAGAGGCCATAACATCCTTCAACCATAGCTTCAAAACCAGTTATTTAAAAGCCATCTGAGTATGACCATGATTTTTCAGTTAAAATGGTCCTTAAATGTGGCATATATAAAGCAATATAAAACTTAGGCTTAAAATATAGATTGGCTCCTAAACTTGGCAACTTTTCTCAAATTAGCTCCTAAACATTTTTTTGGATCACATTGGTCCCTAAGGTTGGCATCCGTTACATAAATCGGTCCCTATGGTTAACACCGTTAGTTTTTTTAAGGCTTAATATACAGATTGGCCCCTAAACTTTTTTTTTTGGGGTCATAGTGGTCCCTAAGATTGGCATCCATTGCATAAATTAGTCCCTACACTGACACAGTTTGTTTTTGAAGAATTTGCTGCTGTGGACAAGTATGGGGGTGACACGTGGAGAAATAAGGGAAACAACGCATGGATTCATCTTTAATCATTCTTAAAATATTTTAAAAAAAAAAACCTTAAAATTTTGAAAAAAAATTAAAACTTTTAAGGGAGATTATAAATTATAAAAATTCAAAAAAGTAAATATACAAAAAAAAAATTAAGTTAAAATTTAACATTTAAAAGCTTACTCTTCAAATATTCAACTTTAAAAAAAATTTTAAATCTAAAAATATATAACAAATAAAATTAAAAATATACAAATAAATAAAAGTAAATTTTTTTAGAAATTTACAAAAAGTAAAAAAGAAAACAAAAAATAATGAAAAATTGATCAGGCCTTGACCAAAGTTAACCGGGCTTGACTAGCATTGACCGACGTCAACCAGTCAATTTTTGTTTCTTTAATGTTTAAAATATTTTTAATTTTATATTTTTACAATTTCTTGTAATTTACTAAAATTTTAACCAAATTTATTTATTTTTAAACATTTTTTTTAATTTTTTGAAATTTAACTAAATTTGATATTTTTATTTTCAAATTATACATATTATTTTTTATGTTTTTTATTTTCAATTTATACATATTATTTTTTATGTTTTTTATTTTCAATTTATATACATATATATATTCTTTTTTTAAAGTTTTATGATTTATATATTTCTTATATTTTTTAACAAATTTTAAATTTTTTTATGAATGGATAAATATGAATCCATGTGTCGTCCCCTTATTTCTCCACTTGTCAGCCCCATGCTTGTCCACATCAACAAATTCTTAAAAAAAACATGTAGAGACCAATTTGGGTAATGTCAACCTTAGGTAGTGGTGAGCAAAACTCGATTCGATTAGAAAAATCGAATTTTGATTTAATCAAATCGTGTTATTCGAATTATTCAATTTTTTCGAGTCAACTCAAATAAGTAATTCAAGTTTCAAGTTCAAGTCAAGTTGAATTTTACAATTCAAATAATTCGAATAACAGATTGATGTAAATACCCCTTTGGTCCCTACCAATTTTGAAAATGAGCAAATTGGTCTCTCTCTTAACAAAAATTACAAAATAGTTCAAAATAATTTTCAAAAATTCAAAATAAGTTTTAAAATTCAAAATATTTATAAAAATTCTAAAAATTATATTTTTTTTAAAAAATTATAAAAATTTAAAAATAAATTCTAAAGAATATTTGAAAAAGTTAAAATTTTAAAAATTTTCTAAAATAGTAATTTTTGGAACTTAAATAAATTAATTAATAATTTAATTTTATCAAATTAATATTTAAAATGTCTTTTTTTTCTTATTTTGCTTTGGAAAAGTTTCCAAAGATATATGGTTTCAAATTTATGTGCTCTAACATGAAATTAGTCATATTTTAAAAAATTTTAATTTGACATGTTTAATTTTTTAATTTAACTCGAACAATTCACTCTATTCGAGTCGACTTGAATTTTATTTCACTCAATCGAAAAAATTTCAATTCAAGTTAGGATGACAAAATAGGACTCGTCAACTAGATTAACTCGAAATTTTTTCACTCAATTCGATCAAACGCTCAACCCTAACCTTAAGGACCAATATGATCCAAAAAAAAAGTTTAGGGGCCAATGCGAGAAAAGTTGCCAAGTTCAGGGGTCAATCTATATATTAAGCCTAAAACTTACACAACACATTTGTTGTCAGTATTGTGCTAACTGGTAGGTCCATTTTGCCATAGTGTTTTTGGAGTAACCAACAAGACTTAACTTGCTCATAAGCAGAAAAATGCAAATAAAAAAATGGTTTGTATTTGATTAAGATGTATTAGTGATAACTTCTGTTTATAAAAATAAGTAGCAGCAGGGTATGAACCAAACAGTAAAGTCCAAAAAGCAATAGCATATTATTCACAATGATGTTCCCCATTCATATAACTTTCCATCACTCCAAACAATATTAAACCAAACTATCACCTTTTGTGGAGTGAGAGAAGCCCTTGATAGATGAGAACAATGTCTACCTCCCACCAGTCCAAGGATAAATATTTAAGAAAATGATAATGTACTTAATTTCAATAGATACTAAACTCTTAACTTCCCTTTGATTTGAAAAAAACAAATCAGAAAACAATCTTAACACTTTACAATCCAACCACTGATATTTTTTAGCAATTTTAATCAATGAGAAACAGTTTGCATAAATTACTATCTAACATAAACAATTAAAAGAACGAGTTACAGAGTGATCTATTAAAATTATTCAACAGGTGTAATTTTAAGTCATGAAAGGTCAGTTATGGAAACATAACAATCAAATAAAATTAAAACTGACCTTCTCTATTAGGACCCAAAACCATTTCAGTTCCACATTTGATTTCAACAACATCTTCTCTTCGGACAACAGCATCATCAACAAGAATATCATTTGAACTGCAGTAGCTCAAAGCATAAGTAGAAAAGAGAATAAAGTAAAAACAAATATAAGTTGTAGTATTTTGCATAATAGAATACATTATTTAAAATGGGGACCGTGTTCCACTACACCAGAGCTACTGAAAACCTGATCTTATTGTTACTTTGATGTTTCACTTCTATCAATATCCTTTGTTAATGCTACTTTATCTCTGTAACTACTTTGTTGCATCATATAAACTTTGAAGGGTCAAGAAATCTATAGCATTCACAAATAACTTCAGTAAAATCTTCTAAAAGAAAAGGCAGGTAGAATTATATCTTGATCCTATACATTATCGAACAATATTATGGAGGCGGCTGGTAGTAATTGTGCATGCACATTTTTCTTTCATAATGACAGTAAGACCGACATTTAGAGATCAGAACAGATAACTTGATCAAGACAACCTATTATTCATGACATAAGACGCAAGCTTCTACTAAACCTCATTAGCTACCCAAAAAAGAAAGCACGCACGGGCATGTCAATGGTTTTTAGATACCTTTTATTTTGCATCATTGCAGTTAACATATCTGCATTCCTTGTTATTTTGCACCAGTCATGCTTCACTTGGGAAGAAGATGTGATCTGAGAACTTACTATCATCTCTTCTGAACATACCTCAATATCCGACTGTTGCGCGTGTAAGGGAACTGCAAAAGTAAGAATTTGATGAATATCCAAAGCCTTAACAGTAAATAAATCACCAAAAATATACAGTAAAATCTTCCTTCATGTATTCAATATCGCAAGCAAAAGAATTTTCATGTCAAAATCTGGCATTTGATTCTTTGAGAACTCCTCATATCAGAAATCATCCCAATTGCACTAAAATTTGTAGCAATAGGAGTTGCAAAATATCCGACAACAATGGTACATTTTAGTAATAAGTCAAGAATTAAAGGTAATGAAGATACAAGACTTGTTTGTTTGCAGTGAAATCAAAGAACGGCCAAGGACTTGCCTAAATTAATGAACTGCTTAAAGAATAGACACTCATCAGAATAGCTTCTAACTGGGTGATCGAATGGACATTCCAGAGATACTAAAGTTAACATTTTTCCGTTTCCGTGATAGAAACTACGCTCTTTAAAGCATGCCCTTGAAATTATTCGATTAAAAAATTCAAGAATGAAATAGCATGCTCTCAATTCATGATTTTAGTCCTTGGGGGTGATGCCAGAGATAAATCTTTTCACGTTTCAGGTACAATATGCCTTTTGAATAAATGCAGCTATTGCAATAAAAGAACCTAACTAAGAAATCCCAATTGAATTTTGTGGAAAAATAAGTGATAAATGAAAGCATAAAGGGAATAATACAAGTCAGAAGACTGGCGACTGAAGAATGGGAAATTGGGTGGGGAAAAGGTAATACCAAGCTTAGCCCAAATTTGGGAGGATGATTGTGAACCAGAGGATTCCCCAACTTCTGCCATGAATGGATGTTCTTTCATGTATCTTCTATGAAGCCTGGGGCTAGGATGGGGTTTTAGTTTCAGAGAAAAAGTAAAACTATATATACACTCTTGTTTCTTTAATGGTTAAAATATGCTTATAGTTCCTGTTATTTTCGAAAATTAAGAATTTAGTCTCTGTACTTGTATCTCCAGGAATTTAGTCCCTCTACAATAGTTGGACTCGGGCGATTGGCCACCAAAATGGAAAATTTTCTATGCAGGCCCTTTAAAAAATGTTTAAATTATAAATAGTATATGGTCAAACTACAGTTTGGACCCTCAAAAATGTAAATAATTCTATGAAATCCCTTCAAAAAATAATGAAATCATAAAATAATACATAATAAAATTATATTTTAACCTCTCAAAAAATTATAATTCAATTCTGTCCCCCCTTAAAAAAATTTTCTGGATCTGCCCCTTGGTTAGACTTAAATTTTTGAAATCGCAAAAGTAGGAGGATTAAATTTCTAAAAATACGAGTACAAGGACTAAATTATTAATTCTCAAAAAGTAAAGGGACTATACCCATGTTTTAACCTTCTTTAATACACTGTTTTTCATTAAACAGACTATGATTTATTAGTGAATTGGTCCCTGAATTATATCCAATTTGCATATTGGTCTTTAAACTAAATGATCAATTTATCTCATCTATTCAAAAATCATACGGACTAATCTAAAAATTGAGGTATGATTCAAAAATCGTATGGTATTTAATAAGAACTTATAATGTGTCTCATTCCTAATGTAACAAAATCTTTGATTTAGATAAATTTTGAAGAAATTTAAGGACTAATCTAAAAATTGAGGTATAATTGAAGGTCCAATTTACGAATAAAACCAACATAATAAAGCTTGCTGTGGAAGAGAATAGCGTAACGACTGAAGCAATACGCACGAAGTCAAAGGCCTCACCCAAATATCGTATCGGCGACGAATTGCAAACTTGGGAGGTACGATTTTCCAATTGTTCATTAAGTATTTATTAAAATTTATTAATTTTAAAACTCATGTTCCGCGTCTACTACTTAAGAGGTCTATAGAATACAAAGAATTAATTATTAGAATCGTTTCAATAGAAACTTAAAAAATAAAAAAAAATTAATTTTCTTTTATAAGAAGGGAAAGGATTGTCTCACCTATCTACATATTATTTGATAATACAAATTTTTATTCTACTTCGTACAAAATAATTGGTTAAATCGAAAATTTATATTTTTTTAATTGATTCAAAAAATATAGTAAATCGATTAAAAATAAATTAATGTAAAATTAGTTGAATCATTAAAAAATTAATTAAAAAATCATTCAAATCGAATTTAAGTTATTAGGATTAATAAAATGAAGGTTTATGTTAATAATTTTGTTCAAGTTTTTAAAATAATTTAATTTATATGTTTTTTTATAATGATTGAATCGAAAATTAGTGATTTGATTGGTTTAACTACCAATGTAATTTTTACAACATTACTTTTATCACAACACGTGGTAAAAGGAGAGCACGAACTCCTCTTTTAGTGTAAATGATATTTTTGAATAATTTCATTATAAATTCTAATTTTATTTGTATTTTTTACATAATATTTAGAATTACTCATAATCACTCTTAATACGCTTTAGCTACTGTACCCATATTTTTCTATATTAATAATAATTTTCATGTAAATCGAACTAAAGCATTGTTTGCTTGTGCTTCCAAAAAACATTTTTCATTCAAAAAATATTTTTTCCTTAAATTATTTACTAAACAAACTTCAATTCAACTTAAAAAGCCCGTTTAAAAAATCATTTTTCCTCGGTTAAAAAAGTTGAAATTTTAAACTTTTTCTAGAAAAAAAATGCTTTTGACTAATTAATTACCTTTTTGTCCTCATCATTTTTCACGGTAACAATTTTTTCTTCATTTCTTCTTCCCTCTGCTTATTTTTTATTTTCCTTCCATTTTCTTCCATTTTCAAGATCCTCAAGATTTAAAAAAATATATATTTTTAAAAATAATACAACTATATTAATATTTAATTACAAATATTTAATAATTATATTTAAATATTTAAAACATAATTTATATATTTTAATTAGATTTTATAAATAATTAATATTAATTACTTAGAAATATTTAACATTAGTATTTCATATATTAAAATATTAACAATAAATTATAATAAATTATTTTTATATTATTACTAAAATATCATAATATTAACTAATTTAAATATTATTTAAATATATATTTATTTTATAATATAATGTTTAAAATAAATATTTTATTTTTCAAAAACACTTTTTAGCAATAATGTTAAATGCTCAATTCTTAAACTAAATTTATCAAAAACATTTGTCAAAAGCACTTTTAAAACACTTGTTAAAAAATAATACTAAACCCGCAGTAAATATTGCCTGAGTCGCAAAAACTAAAGAAGCTTCCTTGATAGCGGTACATTTGAAAATTCTATAAATTCCTGAGGGTCAACTCTAGAAAAGATCGCATTAAGGGCCTTTAAGCTGCCACTAGCCAACTTCATTTCGTCACTCGTCCAAGTCAATACAAGCGTAAGAGTCTTTACCACGAGAGTCAGTTCCGTACCTAGTGGAACGCTCTGTTTCAGTGCTCAACCGGGATGATTAGGGGTAAATTCCGTTTCACTTGAAATTCGGCTCTGTTTCGGTGGTTTCGGGCTGTTTCAGTAATTTTCGGCTATTCCGGTGGAATTAAAGGTACCGTGCGGTACCAAACCAATGCTTAATGAAAGGCTTAACAATCAATGTAAGGTCAAAATTGATATTTGGCCGACAAATTCCCGATCGTGTCTGTCACTGTACCTCTGTATTTTTGCGCCTCTACCCAGCTGCCCCTTCACTACCGCTCCTCCGCCACCCAGCCGGTAACGGAAGCAGCATATGTAAGGTTAGTATCTGAAGCCATCGTTAGCATCCATCCTTCTGCAGCATCCTGTTTCTGTTTGAGGGTTAGTGTTCTGTTAGATAGTGTGATCCTCTTTCTTTTTCTAGTCTTTTATTTTATTCCGGTGGTTACTTATTTTTCATTCATTAGTAGAAGAAATAGAAGAAACGGTTTCATGGAGGCAAAATAGGAGAAATCATGAATTGATTTTAGATGTCAGGTTGTGTTGTATTTTGCTCATGTATTTCAAATAATTAGAAATGGATATTGATGCTTTACAGGTATTTTAGACCAAAATGGATATTGATTTTGAATATGAATTTGTGATTTCAATGTTTGATTTTGCATGTATTTTATAAATATATATTAAATATTTTTTAAAATATAGTAATAAATCCAAAACGGTACATCTTAGTATGTATGAATGTTAATAGAAAACGGTACATTTATTGGTACGGGTTTGATCAATAGTTGGAGGTGTTAGAATTGAGTGTCATGCTTTTTTTATCCATAGACTTTATGAAAGCCCTCTTCTTGACTTTTTCTAGTACAAGTATAATTGGAGACATCCAACATACAGCGTTTGGTAATTAAGGGTTAGTTTAACCATGCTTTTATAAAGTGTTTTTGAAAAATGTTATGAAAAAGTGTTTTTGAGAAATATTTTTAAAAATTTTGATTTAAGATTTGAGTATTTAGTATTACTGTCAAAAAATACTTTTGAAAAATAAAATGTCTATTTTAGATATGTTATTATCAAGTAACAAATATTTATTTAAATAGTGATCAAATTAATTCATATTTTTATATTTTAATAAGAATATAAAAAATTTTATTATAACTTGTATTAATATTTTACTATATGAAATATAAATTTTAAATATTTTTAAGCAATACATATTAATTATTTATAAAATTTAATTAGAATATATAAATTATATTTGAAATATATAAATATAACCGTTAAATATTTGTAATTAGATATTAACACAATTGTATTATTTTAAAAAATATTTTTTTTATTTTTAATTAATGATTTTAATACATTTGTAATTAGTCACCAATAAAAAAAGGAGTGAAAGCACTATATTATTGGAAGGGTGAAAAAGTAATTAAGCATTAATAGTGCTTTTAGGAGAGGAAAAGTTAAAATTTTAGCTTCTCCTTTTCAGAAGTGCTTCTAAAAAGTTAAAAATTTTAACCAAAAACAATTTGTTTTAGAACCAAAAGTGTTTTTTTTTAAGCGCTACTAAACAAGCTCTAAAGCACCTCCCTTTTCAATACAAAATTAACAAGATATCCACTTAGCGCATCAAGTGTCTCACCTTGATACCAATTGTAAATTCATTGTTTTTATTTTTTAAACTATTCACTTAGTTACAATTGAATGAAATAACTATTTAAAAAGGAAAAAAAATATGGACACTAAAAAACTTTTCACTCCGATTCAAAAATATACTATGCACTATCAACAACGATGACTAGTGTTCAACTCACACACCTAAATTATAACTTCACACCTATACTTTTATTTAAATTACTCTCCCTCTAAGTTTTCCTCTTGAAAGCTTAAATATGTAAATTGATTGATTGAATCAAATATACTTACAAAATTTTCAACTGAAAAAATTCTTAGATGAATAAGTATTGTGCTTCCAGAAGAAGTTACAATTAACTTATAACCTAAACAAGTCGTGTAATATATGAAAATTAAAAAGCTTGTTGAATTTCAATAAATTACAATCGCTTATTCCACTAAAATAATCATATAAAATGTCTTCAAATAGTCTAAGTTCTAACAGAGATCTTATAACACCCTTAAAATTTTGGTGTCATTAATGTTACTATACCAAGAATGAAAAATAGTGATAAAAAAATCAAGAGAAGAAACTTAAGTTAATTAATAATATTAGTGGGGATAGTTAAGTTAGACATGGAAAGGGTACTACATGACATGAAATATAATTTTATCTTGTGGTAATGAATTAAACTTGGAATCATGTAACGGTTTGAAATTTTTTAGTGTCAAAAAATTCAATTTTGTGTCGAAATGGACAATTCGAAAGATTTCAAGAATTTAAATCAAGAGGTTTCTAAAAATGGGTATCGAGTTGATTTTATAATTCTTTATTTGTGGGTAATAATTTGCTTTTGAACTTTATTTGGTTGGTATTAAAGAAATTAGAATTTGAAGTATGAATTATTTTGTAAGAAAAACACAAATTGTGAGGCAAATGTCTTAAGGTGAAACCTTGGATTAGTATTAGTAAGAGGTTTTAAGAGGTAAGTAGCCCAAGGGCATAAGACCAAAAGAACCATTTGATGGATGCCAAAAGAGGGGATAGTTGAGTTGGTTTTCATTTCATGATAGATCTTCATTTTAATTCATTTATTTCAGTTTGGTAAGTCAATCTCTTACAAATTTCTTCTAGGAAAATCAATTTCATCATATTCTTCATTCTTTCTTTAATCGGTGACAATAGAGGAAGTTTGATCTTAACCCATTAAATTCATTGAGGTAAATGGGATTTCTACTAATTTATCAATTTAATTCTTGAATTTGAGATTTCATCATTTTCTTCTCATCCTTTCAACTTACCTTAGTAAGGAGGTAGTGAGAGGAAGCACTCGACTTTGATGTGCTCTTAGTGATTTTTAGATTAGATTTGGAGTATTCTTAAGTTTAGAATAATTTTAAAACAAAGAAATATAAGATTTGGTAAGTAAGTTTTTGAAATTTTGAATCAAGGTGAATATATAAAGAGAGAGAAGAAATTCTCAGTGTTCTTACTGGTAATTAAGAGAGGTTTAGAGTGATTATGACTTTTAAACCATTAGCAAACTATTAGATTTCAATTTGAGGTGGTTTAAATTGAAGTTCTCTTAGGTGGTCCAAAAAGTGAAATTAGTGTTTCACTATATCAAATTGCATTATTTCATTAGATTTTGGATTTTTTTTAGTTGTTTATTTTGATATTCTAACTTGATTTATTGTTTTAGTATTGAAAAGCAAAGGAAGTTGGTGAAAGTTAGAAAGGGAAAGAGAATGAAAATGAGAAAGTAACAGAAGCTTAGTTGGTTTTTGTTTGTATATTTAATTTTTTATATGCTTTATATTTTTGCCTAAATTGCTTGTTTACAGAATTGTTTTTATAGTGTTAGTGTGATATGAGTCTCAAGACTCAATTTCAAGCCCATGGATGTGATGGGTTTACACTAACTCAAGACCCAATAAAAATGTCAAAGGTCAAGCAAATCAAATCAAGATTCGACCAAAGCCAGTATGTGTGGATGAGTTTTTTTCAAGGAAAACAGGAATGATACATGCACGGAATTAGTGAAATGTATTAAAGTCAATTCAACCAAACTGTTAAATTTCAACCTGAAAAAATTAGTTAACTTGCGATAAATTTTTGGATGGGATCTAGGCATTTCTAGATTAATATGTCTTCATAGCGTTCGAATATCTATCTCTTAGCTTTGAAACGCACTTTGAATCACCCAATTTCAAGTCCGAGAACTCAAGTTACGATCGTTTAAGTAAAGATTGCACAAATAAAATTTCTGGACAGGATTATTACAAAAATTACGAGTTTCAAGCTTTTAATTTGACTAATAAGTCAACAAATATGCTGATCAATTAACTAATTTGGCTCAATATATGGCAGATAGTTTTGTCCAATTAGATCGCCCACCTACAAGTAATTTACCCCTATTACGAGTCGATGCTTGTCGGCATAGGATAACTAGATTTTATATGGTTTTCTTTTACTTCCTCTTATGTACCAAAAAAATGTATCTTGAAAATAAGGTAAGCAAGGTAATTTCCTTGAGTACTTACTTAGCATTGTATATATTTAGTGCGTTTGTTGATTTATGCATAGGTTGAAAAGTAAGTAAGAATATTTCGTTGAGTACTAACATTGTACATGCTTAGTGCGTTTGTTGATTTTATGTGTGGGTTGGAGACCATAAATTGAGGTGATAATCGTGTCTCTTCAACTTGGATCACATCACTTGAGAAGAAGACATGTACTTCTGGACCTTTTTGTATTTTGAATTATGGTCTTTGTTTGTTATGCACCTAGGATCAATTTTAGAAAGAGAGCAAGGCATAGATAAACTATTTTAACTTGCTTTTCTATGAATTATTGATCTTTTGTACAACTCTTAGCATGCATGTTGTTTATCAAGTGAACATTGAATAATCTATGCTTATCGAAATGATATTATGAGATGTTTTAACGTTGTTAATTGATCATAATAGAAATGATATGTTTTGATTGGTTTTGGTATGATTTTAAAAGTGATTTTTAACTTAAATTTTGAAGTCCTACACCTAAGTATCGTTTCTTGGCCTATTGGTATCGATATGTGGGTAAATAGTAGTTAAAATTTATTTCTAGCGGAGCAATGTATCAATACTGTAACGACCTGAATTTTACGGTTATCAGAAAAGTGTATTTTGGGGTCTTTATTTCTGAAAAATGGATTCGTAAATATTTATTAGAAATATTTACTAAGTTAATTGTAAGGTTAATTAAATTGTGGATGGGTGAATAAAAGTTAATTAGGTATAAGGATTAAATTAAATAAAGAGTAAAAGTCTAATTATAGATTAAAAGAAAGTTAAAAGGACTAAAATGACAATTAGGCCATTTAGCATAAATGAGGTGGCAAAGCAATGTAAAAATCTAAAGATTTTTTTTTATGATTTAATTTAGATTATTATTATTATTATTATTAAATAAGTTAAATAAAGACAATTGTATGGTAGTGATTTAATACAAGTGTATTAATAGAAATATATATATTTGTGATATTTTATTTAATTAGTAAAAGATATTTATTAGATAAAATAATTAAATTGTGAGATTTTTTATGTAATGAACAAATTAGATAGTGACATTTGTAATAATGTGAATATATACATTTGTATTATATTTATTTATTTACTTAAAAATTAAATAAAAGATAATTACTAATTAAATAATTATATTAGGAAATTTTTATTAGTAAATAAATTGGTACCTAATTGATTAATTAATGTCTTAATATCGTAAATTGAAAAGTTTTAAAATAAATTTTAAAATACGATCCCTTTTTATGAATGTCGAGTTTAAAAGTGCTTGAATTGGATCAAAACGATTGCTAAAGATTTCCTCGTCTCGAGACATCAGAGAATCACATCCCGTAAGTTAGGACGCGATACCTTGAACTTCCGAGCGCAAGTTTATCTTTAATTTTAATTGAAATTTCATGTGTTCTTAAAACTCGAAAGGATATTTGGCTATTTAGAATCAACGAGAGAATCGAAATCCCGTAAGTTAGGGCACAATTCTTCGGTGTTCCAAGACGCGAAACATTGTCTTATTTTCAAGATTTTCTTTTGTTTTAAATTTGGATCTAAAAATTTTAGTGAAGTATTTAAGAGGTACGTTCAGAAACAAATCACGATGAATAATTAAAATGATGAAACAAAAATGTACCATAAAAAGGTCATAATGTTAAAATGTTTGGACATGATTAGAATGACAAAGCTTTACGAATCAATGTATGAAACATATAGACCACTCAATGAATAGGTGAGCAGGCTAAACGTATATAGTATTAAGCATGTATATTTCGAAATAGAAATAATATATAAATAACATGAATAATGAATAGATAAATAACATAACAGGGTAAACGAATAAATGAATATAAAATGCAAAGTATTGAATTTAGAACATAAAACATGTAAGGGTATGATAAACGGACAAATAAGACCAGATGTAACAAAAGGATAATCATTTGAAATCCAAGCAAAATGAGTTGGGATTTAACCGATTTCAAAAATGGAATTTGGAGTTAAGAAATGTATAAAGTAGTTTTCCTTTATAAAAATAATGATGTAAATGAATTTTGAAGTGCACAACATACAAAATAATTTAAACCAAGTAATGCATATGAAACTTTAAATAGATGATATATACAATAAAAGGCCCAATATAAATAATATATGAAAGGGATAATGATATATGAAAAAGTTTTAAATAATAAAAATATATAAAAAATTTCTTTTAAATATATACATAATAGATTTGAATGGAAATGTATATATGTACATACATATATGTAAATTGGTTTAAAAGAAAAAAGACAAATCGTATATATAAGATAACGTGAAATCAATGATATATATTAAAACGATTTTATCACGAACTATGTATATAGATATGTATGTAAGATAATGAGTATATAAAATATTTTAGAGTAAGCAATGTACAGAAAGTTCAAAATAAGTAACAATGAAAGGAATTTAAAACGATTGATGTATAAGATAGTATAAAATAATGTATACGGAATTTTAAAATATGTGTTATGTATAAAATAACTTAAACTAAAAGATATATAAAAAATCGCAAGATAATAATGCGTATGGTAGTTTAAAATACACAATATATGTGGAAAGATAACTTTAGAATAAAAATATACATAAAAGAGTTTTGACATAAATAATATAAATAAAAAAATCTGAAGTTTAAAAAACTATGTAAAAGATATAAATAAATGAAATGATAATAGCAAGAATAAAATATGTATATATGAAAAATAAACGTAATATTACTATATAAATATAAATAAAAGTATCATGAATAGAAATATAATAGGAACATAAATAAATAAATAAATAAGATCAGAGAAACAGTGATAATGTTAGAAAAAATAGAATAAACATGAATATAAGTATAATAATAATAGTAATAATATAATAATGACAATAGTGACAAAAAGTAACAACAATAATAATAATAATATCAATAATAATGATGATGATGATGATGATAATAAATGAAATGAGTAATTAATGAAAGAAAATATATATAAAAAATGAATGATAGATGAATAAATAATAAAATAATAAAAGATAACAAAATAGCAACAACAAAAGTAAGTAAAATTGGAGAGAAATAAAAGAATTATAAATTAATGATTCCAATAATGTAAACGAATAATATTTACCAATAAATAAATGAACAAGTAAAACAGATGAATAATGGAAAAATATATTTATAAACAAATAAATAGATGAATGAGGGAGTGAGTAAACTAACAAAAATGGACTAATTTGAAAGTCAAATAGGGTTTTGGGGTAAAAATAGAAATAAAATAAAATCAAAGGACCAAATTGCGGTGCGCTGAAAGTAGCAGGGACTAAATGAGATAATATCCCTAGTCCTTATGCGTTGTGTTTTGGCTAGCAAGGCCCTGGGTTAAATTAAAAATGAAATAAAATTAAAGAGGATAATTTGAAGAAAAATAAAAAGGAAAATGGGATTAAAATGAAAATGCGGAAAAGTGGAAGAGACTAGCCACACAAATGATCCATTTTAGGCGCATGGACCCTTTCCCTTTACCCAAACGGCGTTGTTTTAGTTTTATTATTTAAATCAAACTTTTATTTTGAAAACCTTTATTTCCTTTTTTATTTTTTTTCTAAAAACCTAACAGTTTCAAACTCCTCTATCTCTTCTCCTTCTTTTCAGCCGACAAGGCCATTCCCTGCTCGCCTGCACGCTGCCATGGCCGGTGACCGATGTTGCGGAGAATGAGCTTTTACGCTCTGTCTTCAAAGCCTCTTTTGAAGGCTAAACTTTCAGCAACCAAAGAACGAGAAAAAAAAGAGTTCTTTGTCCCTTTGCCGAACTCGATTACAACGACGGAGAAATCACTCCGACGCGAGCTCAAAGGGATTCAGGTGAGCCATTTTCCTTCCTTTTAGTTTTTGCTTAAACAGATTCGCGAAGAGAAAGAAAAAAATAAAAGAAAATACAAAAGAAAAAAACTAAATAAAAATAAAAAAGAACCAAGAACACCTTTTAGTTTCCAATCTTTCTTAGATTTGCTTGTGTGCGTTTTGATTTCTAATATCTGTGTTACAATCTTTCTTTTTGTAAAAAAAAATAAAAACCCCCCTTTTCAAAATACAATCCGTTTTTTTTTTCAAAATTTCTCCCTTCGGTTTTATAATCGATTACAATAACAATAAAAAATGCTCTTATTCCTCCGTTGTGGCTGCTTTTTTTGTTGTTTGTGTTTGCAGGGTATGGGCGTGTCAGACGCGTGGAGGGAGCATATGCTGGTGGTGCCCGAGGCGGCCATTGGTTGGCCGAGTGTGCTGCTGAGGCTTGAGGGCTGCTGCTGTTTTCTCTTCTCTGCAGTGGGCTAAGATTTGGGCTTTAGGGTTTGTATTTAATTGGGTTTGGTCTTTTAGTTTGGGCCGGGCATAATTGGGCCTGTACAATATGTATTTGTGTATTAAATAGATATTTATTAAATTATTATTATTATTATTATTATTATTATTATTATCAAATAAATTGAATTATGATAAATGTAGGGTGGAGATAAAATAAATGTGTAATAATATGTATAATATAATTGTAATACATGTATTGTTTATTAAAATAGATATTTATTATTTATTTATTGTTATTAAATAAAAGATATTAATAATTTTTATATAAGATTTTTATATGACAAACTAATTAAAAGGTGACAAATGTAATATAAATATTTGTTAATAAAAAGAAATTTATTATTATTATTATATAAATAAATATAAAAGAAATGAAACAAAACAAAACAAAAAGAAACAGAGAATAAAAACGAAAAACTGGGGAGAAAGAAAGAAAGGAAAAAGGGAAAGAAAGAAAAGGGAGAAATAGTGATTTTAAAGCTTGGAATTTAAATAGGTAAGTCAATTAAGTTTTTTTTTAATTTTGATGTTTTAGAAGTTTTAGAACAAAGTTTTGTTGAAATTAAGTTGGAGGTTTTGGAAGTTCATAGGTTTATCAATATGGTTCATGTTGAATAAAATGATGAATTAAGGGGTTAATTGAATGAATATTTTAAGTTAGAATTGATTAATGGATTAAATTGTAAAAGAAGCTATAAGTTTTATGTTAGAGGAACTAAATTGAAAGAAACTTGAGATTATGGTTTTAGGATGAAATTTAGATAGTTATGTCTAAGTTTGGTTGAAAATTGAGTAGAAACAAAGTATGAATTGAGATAGAAAAATAAGTGAAATTAGTTAAGAACAAAATTGAAGTTAAAGTAGAAATTGAATAGAAATTAAATAAGAAATTTAAATATTAAATGTAAATTAGTATTGTATTATGATTATGAAAATTGTTTTAATTTTCGTAGTTAATGTTGTGCCAGAAAACCTCAGCTAAGAAAGGAAAAGACAAAGTCAACGAGGGTTAGTTCGAAAATTAAGGTTTGTATTTCTATAATCTGAACTTAATATTTAATTTTTGAAATTATTATTTAATATTTATGGTAAGTGCACCGAGATGATTATTTGAATTGGAGTGAATATTGGTTGAAATTGAAAAGTGAATTTAATTATTAATTGTTGTATTTTGATTAAATATTATGGTAAGTAATTTAGGTGAGAATTATTTGTATTGTGTTTTACAATTGAAATAGATTGACTTGTTATGTGATAAATTTATTGAATTTATATGGATATATATGATTGATGTGGAAATTGAATATTGAATATATGTTATATTAAAAATTAAATTGATTGGAAATGTGATTAAATAAAATATGAATATGTGATTAATGTGGAATTTGGAATATTTGTTACTGAAAAGTAAATTGAATTGTATTGAATTATGAATTTATGTGATTAATTAAAATGTAAATTGATTGATAAAATTAAAAGTGAATTGAATACCCTATTAACAGTATCGAGCTAGTCAGATATAATTGGCATGCCATAGGATTGGAAGTGTTTAGGGATACTTCGACCTTGAGTCGATGAGGCATTATAAGTGTCGTACTGTTACTTCGACTTCAAGTCGATGAGGCACCTTGTGTGTTGTACTGCTACTGTTACATCAGTTTAATCCGATGAGGTACTGAGTACCATACTGTTACTATTTACTTCGCAAAGCCGATGAGGCACTGAGTGCCGTACTGGTGTGTTGGTTGGATCCGTGTATCCGTCAATGTCCGAGTCATGTTAATAAGGGTGAATAAAAGTACTGAACGACTAACTGTTATTGAATAATTGATTGTTACTGAATAACTGATTGCTACTGAGAAAATGATTATTACTGAATGATATTGATAAACTGATTGATATTGAAAAATATTGACTGATATTGAGCTTGGAACAAAATGAAATTACTAATTGAAATGTAAATTGTTGAATATTATTTATTGATATTGAATAGTGAACTGAAACATAATTGAAACACATGAATTATGTAACTTTAAATGGGAAATAAGTGAATAATATTATTGTTCAACTGAATTGTGAACATATTGTGGAAAATTATACGAGTTAGTAGATGAAAGAATTGATTGAGTTATAAAGAATTTATCTATGAATTGAACAATTATATAATTGTGATTGTTATATGATTTTTAAGTAAATGTTATATTTTCATATTATTAAGTGTCTGGGTTATAGAAATACCACTGAATCCATACTCAGCATACGATTTGTTTCCGTGCAGGATAGGTTAAAGTCAGACCGTTGAATCAGCATCCTAGGCCGATCCCGAACTCAATGTGATGAGGTATATTAATTATTGGTAATGGCATGTACCTAAAATGTCTATGTACCTAAAATGTCTATGTGTGTCATTTTGGATTGTCAATGTAAGGATGAAATAAGTAAATTTAGATGTAGTAATAGTATATGGTAAGAACTGGCTTATTTGGTAAGAATTTGAACTATTTGATAATGTATGTGAAATACTTAAAAATATTCATCATATAAGCACGTAAAATGTTTAATTTGACATGTTTTGAGTAGGTTTGAACGTGATTTAAAGTAATTGAACTGAATTGACTAGTAATGCCTCGTAATCATGTTCCGTGGACGGATAAGGGTTAGAGGATGTTACAAATACTTACTCAAACAGTGTCTAAATGAGGTTTTTAAAGGGATAGGGTATTGATACCCTATTGCAAGGTATCGACACTTGCAACCCAATTTGTTAAAAACGAGATTTTTATTGACCTAATAAGTTTGAAAGATGTTTTAATGTTTATACTTGAGTCTTAATCATCAAAATTGAATTTAATAAAGACCAAAATGGTGATTTGTAAGTTAGTAGATGTATCTGAACATCAATTGTAACAACGATTATCCATAGTCTTCGTCAATACAAGTATAGAGTGTTATAGATCATCTAGCAATCAAACACTTTTAAAAATCAACTCTTGTTACGCAACTCTTGAAAATTAAAAATTATTTGTTATATTAAAAAAAACTTATATAAAAATAATAACATATTTTTTAGCACTAAAAAAAAGAATAACATGATATAAAATAAAGAATATTGGCTTTTTTACGCAAATAATATATAAAAAATAATTACAAAAAATAAGTAAACTGAACAATTCCTGTCGGTGCCACTTGACACACCAACGACAATATCTTGCTTTCCCCCTAATTATGTGGCCGTAATTAGTTTAAAAAAAAATTAGTGTCGCCACTATATCAGGTAGGTGGCACCGATATATATATTTTCCAAAATATTCGAGAACATACGAGTATACTAAGGAACAAAAAATAGTTTTTTTAATGGTGTCATTGGTCTATTAGGCGGAACGAGAGAAAATAAAATAAAATAAAAAATTGATTGGAAATGAAAAAGAAGCTAAAGTTAAAAAAAATAGCCTTAGAAAAAGAAGAGTAAAAACTTCAGATGCACTTGTAAAACTGTTTCGTTCATCTTTTATAAGAAAAGAAAAGAAAAGACTATTGAGTTTTGCGACTTCACTTTTTGTTGTCGTCCTTGCTTTGCTTTTCTTCTCTAATTTTCAAATGTTTAGAAAACTAAATATTCTCAAATGTTGAGAAAGATGAAATGTTTTCAAAGATACAAAAAAGAAAGGTTGATAAAAAAAAGTAGAATAGTACAATTAGATTAAAGTTTTAAAAGGTTTTTTTTTTATAAATAAGTTAAAAGTAATTTCGATTCCTTAAGAGACGAGGAGTCAAATAATTTGAAGTTGACTCGAGAATAAACAGTTCAACTGACATCATTATAAGATATCATTTATTAATTGACTAAATATATTATTTAAAAAAGGTTGAGTTTTTTTTTTTTTTAATTTGGTCCCATGCTCCTGTCAACACATCAAAATCAAGCTAAACAATTTTTAATTTGTTGCAAACCAAGAATGGTTAATAGTCTCAAAATAATAACTTTTAATCTGTGAGACAATTAAATCATAGACTGTGTGAAAATGTTTGTTTTTTTCCTTCGACTGAAATGATTTTATTAAAAGAAAGAATGAAATTATTTTTCATAAAACCTTAAATTAAATTTTTTTATTATTTTAAAAATTAATTAATTTTTTTATTAATAATTAATTAAATAATAAAAAAAATTCAAATTTCAAAATCTATCTTAAATCTATATTCTTATCTAATATTATTTTATAAATGGATATATTTGAAACACTTTTTTTTCTAAATTAAATATTGAGAATTTAATTGAATTAAACATGAAGTCTACACAGGATCAATCAACAAAATTTTATCCTATACATATATATATAATTATTTTCATTTTCATTTTTACTTTTACTTTTTTTTTAATAACATGCTTAGTAAATCAATAGTGATACCTCATGATGATGCCAATTAAATCATTTATTCTCAAGAGAATTTAAAATTAATTGACTCCTCATCTTTTAGGAAATCGAAATTACTTTTAATTTTTTAATTAAAAAAAAAAGAAATAACTTCTAATTTAAAAGTTTTAAAAGTCTATGTCTAATTGTACTATTTTATACTTTTATCTTTAATAACATTTTATCTTTTTCAACAATTGAGGATATTTAATTTTCTCAACATTTGAAAATTAAAGAAGAGAAACAAAATAGGGAAGACAATAAAAAGTGAAGACTCAAAGCTTTTAGTTTTTCTTTTCTTTTCTTATAAAAGATGAAGGAAACAATTGTGCAAGTAGATTTGGAGTTCTTACTCTTCTTTTTTTTACGTCTATTTTTTCATTTTCAATCAATTTTTTTATCAGCGCCAGATGAATTTTCTTAGATATTAAAAAATATATATATACTAATACCTCCTAACATAGTGATGATATCAAAAAATATAACTAATGATGATAGTATAATTGGGAAGAAAATGGGGTGGTGTTGCCGATATGTCAGACAGTACTTGCAAAAACTGTTTATTTTATTTATTTTTGTAATTAATTTTTTACTTGTCTCATTTTTGTAATTATTTATTTTTTATATTATTTGTGTAAAAATCATGTGATATAAAATAAAAGTGTGGTCAACATGTGCAAACATGAACAAAAATTGGAAGGATGTTGAACTTGGAATCATACAATCAAAATATCCTGAAAAGCATCTTTAAATCTGTCCAAATCCATCATGTACTGCCTTGAAACTTGAAATCTCTATTATAAAATAATATATACACTATTATTTTTACAACTATTTCAGGTAATGTTTATCTATTAAAAGTTTTAAATATATATTTTATAATTATAAAATTAATCCTGATCCCTCCACTTTATAAAAATTAAAAAAAACCCACTACTTTTACTTTAATTTATTTGAATTTTGTTTTATACTTCATGAAAATTAAAAAATTATTTTTGAATGTATGAAAATTAAAAATTTTAGCCTAATTAAATAATATTATTAAATTGTTGCCTTTAAAATCAGTTATTTAACAATTTATATTCATAAAATAAACAAAAATCTAGAATTCAATAATTTATGTGCAATAAATTAGTAAAAGTAAGTGACTCAAATTCACGTATTTACCAACAATATAGGCTCTCTGGTTGTCAAGGAACAAACTGATGCATGAAGGAACAAGGCAAACAGTTAATGAGCTCAGTTCGTTTGTTTTAGGGTATGTTAAAGAACTGGAAATGATAGAAAAGACTTACCCAAAGGCTAGCCAATACCAACTTATGCGATGGACCCTTCTAGAGACCTAATGGGTGAAGGCCAACTTTGACGGAGGGTTTTGCAGTGACCTGTAAGAATCCAGTATCGAGATGAAAATGGTCTGTTAATGGGGGCATATTGTAGTTGGAATAGAAATATTTAGTCAACTGAAGTGGTGGAGGCGCTGGATGCAGTTCAAGCTGTTCATTTTGCCCAGGATATGGGTTTTCACTGATCGCCTTTAAGGGGGATTCAATGGTGGTCATTTCGAAGATAAAGATGCAACATTTGGACATATCGAAAGTTAGCATATATATATGGGAAGCCAAGCAATTACTTATGGGTTTTTGGAAGTTTAAATTTCAACGTATAAAAAGATGAGGGAATCGAGTTGCTCACCTATTAGCCAATGAAGGTTTTCGTCAAAAATGAGACATGCACTAGGTGGAAGAGGGCCCAACGGTGATACGAGAAACAGTGGCGATGAAGGAAATGAGGATCAATCGCGCTGATTCATAGCCTTTTCGTGGTTTGGGAAAGCTGTACTTGTGAATCTAGGCAACAATTCATGAACACTCTTCATTTTGGAGCTTTCACTAGAGATTGGGATCAGAAATGAAAGGTCTCTGAGCTGGTGTACATAGGTGTTGAAAGGCTGGTGTTGGTTACTGGTTAGTTTGTAAATCTAACTAAAGGTTGTTACTTAGTTAATTAGTTAAGGACTAAAATGCTGATATATAAATAGGTTATAGGTGTAATTTAAAAATATTCCTTTTATTTCTTAATGAAAGCATCTTTTAGATTACTTTCGTTTCCCCTATTTTTCATGCCCTAACTATCGACGCTATTACTATGCTCTATTTCTTTGTGATTATCACCGGCGTACCACCGACCAACAACGGTCACTGATGTTTTCCAACATGGTATCAGAGCCACCGGCGGTTGCTTCTTTTCCAGTTGCCATGAGTTTGTTCTCGTTTGATTTTTTGTTTACAAACGCTACTTTCCTCTTCTGCAAATTTCTTCTGTTTAATTGTTCACCAATTAGTAACTTTCGTGACATAAGTGTGGTTATTGCTGATTATTGATTGGTTAGAATGGTGACTCCATTGAATTATATTGTCGGTTTCAACCATCCATTGTATTTGCATCCGTCTGATACTCCAGGTACACAATTAATTTCTTATCAACTTCTTAGGCTTGAGAATTTTACTGTTTGTAGTCGTGCTATACAAATAGCACTGTTGGCAAAGAATAAATTGGGTTTTGTTGATGGTTCATGTTTTAAAGAATCGGTGCCAGCCGATTTGTATCATAATAGGATAGATGCAATGCTCTAGTGTTGTTATAGATTTTAAACATTGTTAGCAATGAGCTTTCAGCTAGAATAGTCTTTGCTTCGAGTGCTGCGGTAATTTGGACAGATCTTAGTGAACGTTTTAACAAATTTGATACTTCTCGATTTTTCTTTTTGCATCGAAAGATTGCTTCTCATTATTAAGGGACTACATCAGTATTTATATATTTCACCAAAATGCGCCTGTTGTGGGATGAGTACGATGTGCTTGTCGCGTTTTCTTCTTGTGATTGTTGTGAACACTCAAAGCAAAATGACCATATTGTTTAGTAACGTTTGTTCCAGTTTTTAGTGGGTCTAAATGAAACTTATGGTGCTATTCGTAGTCAGATTCTATTAATGACCTTGCTACCCACTGTTAATCATGTCTATTCCATGTTGATGCAAGAAGAATCTCAATGGTTTCATGCTTTAGGGCCAGTTGCTTCCGAACCAGCATTGATTTTTCAGCTAATGTAGCTCAAAAGAAATGATTTAATGGTGTCTGTGACCATTGCAAAATCAAGGGACACAAAAGGGAAAACTGTTACAGGTTAACTGGATATCCTCCCGATTTTAAGTTCACAAAAAGAAAGACTACCAATTCCGCTAACTCTGTGGTGAATAATGTAATTGCAATTGACACGGTGGATACAATTACTAATGTTGGTCCATCTCATACTCCTCAAGCTCCTGTCTTCACATAAGCTCAATATCAACAAATATTAAGCTTGTTGAATAAAGAGTCTTCTGTAACACTCGCTGCAAGTTTGCTCGAGACTAGTTTGGCAGGTATGGTCTTACCTTGTGAATGGATATTGGACACTGGCGCTACTAACCACATGCTATCTAACTTTCACTATTTGGAATCTACTGTTTCATGTGCATTATTTTCATATTGTGTTCGATTACCTACTAGTTCATCCTCACCAATCACACATATTGGTTCTTGCACTGTTTCTCCTTATATTAAATTAACCAATGTGTTGTATATACCATATTTTCGTTATAATTTGCTGTTTATTTCTAAGCTTATTAAAGACTTACATTGTTATTTTTCATTTTATCTCTATTTCTGCATATTTCAGGATCTCTCAAGTTGAAAGATGAATGGGATTGGTAGAGAACAAGATGGTTTGTTTACCTTTCATCCTTTTCGAACTATTTTTTCCCTAAATTCAGCTTCAATTCTGTCACCAAAATCTACATCAACCATGGGTAACATCTCATTTCATACAACTGCCACTACTGATTCGTCTTTACTCTGGCATTCTCGACTTGGTCATGCTTCTATTTCGAGGTTGAATAAGATGCCTTTGCAACCATGTATTTTTTTTAATAGTACTTCTATACAACAATGTTCTGTATGTCCTCTAGCAAAACAAACTAGACTGTTATTTCCAATAGGTAAAACTCGGGCTAAGGCAATGTTTTCTTTTATTTATTTAGATTTGTGGGGTCCTTATAGAGTTTCAACCCATAGTGGGCATAGATATTTCTTGACGATTGTAAATGATTTTACTTGTTTGACTTAGGTGTATCTTTTGCGTTTAAAGAGTGATGTTTTAGTACAGCTCAAACAAATTTTTCTCATGATTAAAAATCAAATTTTTACTACTATTAAAACTATACTGAGTGATAATAGAAGTGAAGTTTTTAACATTGCATGTATTGAATTTTTTCGTACCATGAAAGCTATACACTAAAGTTCTTGTACTCACACTCCACAACAAAATGGGGTGGCGAAGCGTAAACATCGACATTTACTTGAGGTAGCCCGCTATTTAAAATTTTGATCTCATATACCTAGCAAATTTTCAAGAGAGTGTGTCTTAGCAGCCGGTTTTTTTATTAGCCATTTATGGACTCCTCTTTTAGATTGGAAAAGTCATTTTGAGGTTTTCTACAAGAAATTACCTGATCTTTCTTGCTTAAAGTTTTTTGGTTGTCTTTGCTATGCCACCACGCCTCATTATCGTAATAAATTTTCCCTAAAAGCAATACCATCTATTTTCATAGGGTATTCGACCGTCCAAAAAGGCTATATTTTATTCAACCACCACACGAAAACATTTTGTTAATTGGGATGTCATTTTTCATGAAAATATTCTTTCTTTTAAATTTCCCGTTCAATCTCATTTTTTCTTCCCTATATCTAATAGTACCATTTTTCTTGACCTTGATAATTCTTTTTCCTATCTCCCTAATATCATGGCTTCACCACTCAATTCATTATCCGTTCTTCCTGTTTCATTCCCTGATTCACCCGTTGTTCCTCTATCACCTACACCACCTTTTACGTCGTAATTCACGTCTTCTTAAACAACCACAATAGATGCAAGACTATGTTTGTTCTAACCAATCCTCTGCTCCTTCGCTTGAGACAGTTCAGTATGCCATTTCCCGGTCTTATCCTTCTTCTCATTTACTATATCATTCTCGTTCTTTTGCTGCTAATATTTTTGCTATTACTGAACCCCAAACTTATTAAAAGGCTATTCTAGATTCGAGATAGATTGATTTTATGAAATAAAAAATTCAGGCTTTGGAAGAGAGTGACACGTGGGAGGTGGTATCTACCTCATGGTAAGATTCTCATTGGCTGCAAATGGGTTTATAAGGTGAAATACAAATCTAATGGCTCCATTGAGCGGTTCAAGGCATGAGTTGTTGGTAAAGGTTATCGACAGCAAGTAGGAGTGAATTTTCAAGAGACTTTTTCTCCAGTGGCGAAACAGGTTACTGTTTGTACTATTATTAGTGTTGTTGCTATGAATGATTGGCCGTTTTTTCAAATGGATGTGTATAATGCATTTCTTCAGGGTGATTTGTATAAAAAGGTTTACATGGACCTTCCGGAGGGTTTTCGTAAACAGAGGGAGCATAAGGTTTATCGTTTGAAACAAAATTCTCGACAATAGAATTTGAAGCTGAGTGAGGCTCTCTCACATGGTGGATATGTTCAGAGCAAACATGATTATTCTTTGTTCACAAAAAAATAATATGATAAGATTGTTGTGTTACTTGTTTATGTAGATGACTTGTTGATTGTAGGAAATGACATTGGGATGATTGATAGGTTAAAAAGGTTATTTATAGGTGTTTTAAAATGAAAGATTTGGGAGAACTGAAGTATTTCCTTAGCATTGAGATGGCACAATCAAACAAAGGCACCGTTTTAAGTCAGAGGAAGTATGTATTGGAGTTGATATTAGATGTTGGGTTCAGCGAAGCCAAGCCGGCCAGCACACCACTTGAGCAAAATACGAGGTTTACCACCACAGCTAAATATGATGAACTTGTGCATTTAATAGGCTATGATGATGAGTTGCTGCTAGATGTGTCAGCATATCAAAGATTTATGGGTCGATTGTTGTACTTAACAATACACGGCCAGATATATCATATGCGGTTCAACACTTGAGCCAATTTATGCAAAAACTAAAGAAATTTTACTATGAAACAGCACTTCTAATTGTTTGATACATAAAGAAGAGTCCAGGGCAAGGGATTTTTTTTGCTGCTAAAAACAAAGTACAACTTGTTGCCTATTGTGATTCTAATTGGGTTGCATGTCTTATGACTAGAAGATCAGTCACTGGTTTTTGTATTAAGCTTGGCAATTCGCTTGTTTCTTGAAAGTTAATAAAGTGAAGCATGGTTTCACGTTCATCAGTTGAATCTGAGTATAGGAGTATGACATCAATAGTTGCTGAAATAGTATGGTTAAGTGGTCTGTTTAAAGATATATATTTTGATCAATTTGATTCAGCCTTGTTGTTTTCTGATAGCCAAGCAACACTTCAGATTGCAGTAAATCCAATATTCCATGAATGAACTAAACAAATTGAAATTGATTGTCTTTTTGTTAGAGAAAAAATATGATAAGGGTTAATTCAGACACAACATGTGCGTACAGATGAACAATTTGCAGATGTGATGAAAAAGGCACTTGAAGTCCAACAACATGAGTTTTTGATGTCCAAGTTGGGGGTTAAGGATCATTATCACCCTCCAACTTGAGGGGGAGTGTTGAAAGGCTGGTGTTAGTTACTGGTTAGTTTGTAAATCTAACTAAAGGTTGTTACTTGGTTAATTAGTCAGGGACTAAAATGTTGATATATAAATATGTTGTGGGTGTAATTTAAAAATATTCCTTTTATCTCTTAATGAAAGCATCTTTCAGATTACTTTCGTTTCCCCTCTTTTTCATGCCCTAACTATCGACATTATTACTCTACTCTGTTTCTTGTGACTATCACCGACGTACCACCGACCGACGACTATCACTGTCGTTTTCTAGCAATAGGAAACTGGTAGATTTCTTCTCTTGGTTTTTTATTGTTGGTTTTAATGCATTGATTGTTTTGCTTTTATTTGTACTCTATTGGCTTATCGAGTTTTGACCCTTTTATTTAATGTTGGTTTTAATAAAGCACACCCGTTTAATACTAAAAAAATTTAGATTATCAATTTTTATAAAATACAAGAACTAAGTTATGACAAATTAATCTAGCGATACTAACTTTTTCATTTTTCGTATAGAAATAAAATTCATAAACTAACCTAAACTTTTTCAATATAATTAAATAAGATAGGAAATGATTGCACACAAGATCAAATCCCCAACCTTATTTCAACACAACTTAACTCACACAAATGGTTATCACTAGCCTATTAACTTGCTAGCCTATAGTTTTCTTTTAAAATAAGATAACATGGCTGCATTAAGGTTGAGAAGTGCTCATTCCTTTAAGATAGAAAAATTTAACTTTTGATGGGCGGAGCCTAATATAGGCTCAAGGGGCCATGACTCCTTAAAGGTTTAAAATTTTTGCAATTTAACCTTTTGTAGATATACTATGGCCCACCCAAAAATATAAGTAGACCCCCTAATGTTAAAGATTTTTGTAATTTCCCCCTTTGTATATATATACTATAACCCTCAGAAAAATATAAGTAGGCCCCTTTAATAGTTTTATAGTATTAAAAATAATATTAAAAAAATTATTCTTGATAAAAACAGTGGTTAAATATAAAATTAGTACCTGAACTTGTCTAGTTCTCCCATATTGGTATCTATGGATTTTTTTGTCTTAGATTGGTATCCAAAATTTTTTCGTCCACTAGTTTGGTACTTGAGCCTAACGACGTTAAGATTTTGTTGATGTGGCAACGCTGGCTACTCACATGGCGCCATGTGGACTACTTTTATAGATCATTTTCATTTTCATTCTCTCTTTTTCATTTTTCATTTTCATTTTTCCACCCTAGCCACCCTGCTTTTACGTCGCTGCTAGGCCACCGTCCGGTGAGCTCTTTGACCAGCGGCGACAACATCATTTTTTTCCTCCCTTGAAAATCCATCATTAACTATTTTATGTGTTCTTTTTTTAGTTTATTTTTTTAATCCTCACGTGAGAAAGTGAGAGAAAATAAAGATACAACAGAGAGAAAATGTGAGAAAATTTTAATGAACTGATTTTAGTTTTTTCTTAAGCTTAAATTTATAGCTAATTTTTGGGTTTTCTTTTTTCTTCTTTGTTTTCAAATGCTGAATCGAAAAATCGGTGAATGAATCAGAGAAGAGTTTAGATCCACAGCTATGGCATGCATGTGCTGAACCCAACCCCAAAATTTGAAATTTTCTTTACTGCACAATGAAACAAATTTGCAACAAAAGAAAAAGTTTTCTTGTAAAACACTTAGTCCAATTTGCAAAATTTAAAGCTTTAGTTTAGAAATTTCCTTTGTTAGGAACTAACCTAAATCAATAAAATAAAAAATATATTTGTTAAAAACCCATCCATTCCAATCGATGCTCAACCCTATGAGTTCCTCCATCAACAGTCCAAACAAGAAAAGGAATAGCTCTCCAAAATAATGCTAGGAAGTCTCCTTGTACGATCTTATCCTCTTGACATGGATGAAATAATGAATTGGTTTAAATTTTTTTCAAGTTTAAATTCATAGCTAAGTTTTGGGTTTTCTTTTTTCTTTTTTGTTTTCAAAGTCTAAATTGAAAAATTGATGAAGGAATCAGAGAAAAACTTAAATTCACAGTTATGGAATGCATGTGTTGGACCCAACCCCAAAATTTGAAATTTTCTTTATTACATGCTGAAGCAAATTCGAAACAAAAGAAAAAAATCTTTGTAAAAATTTAGTCTAATCTGAGAAATTTAGAGCTTTAGTTCAGAAATTTCCTTTGTTAGGAACTAACCCAAATCTGTAAAAAAAAAAAATTGCTCAAAACCTATCCATTCCAACTGAAGTTCAGTCCCATGAGTTACTCCATTAACAATCCAAAAAATGAAAAAGGAAACAGTTCCCCCAAAATAATGCCAAAAAGTTTCATTATACGATCTTATCCTCCTGATATGGATGAAAGTTTGAGAACAGCTACTCATCGGTGAGTGGCGGTTCATATCAGCAACGACGATAGAGGTGGCAATGAGGCAAGAAAAAGAGAAGGGGGAAGGATAATGAAAGAAAAATGGGGGGGGGACTAGGAGGAATGTGTAAGGAAAAGTTGAAGGGTAAAAAATAGAAAAATTAAAGGAAAAAAAATAATAACATTATCATGATGTCACTAATGACATGTATCACTGTTTGACGCTGTCACGTGTCCCAACATAACGATTTTAAAAAAAGGTACCAAATTAGTTGACAAAAAAAATTTCAGGTGCTAATTTAGAAAAAAAAAACCATAGGTACTAATCTGGGATAAGTGGATAAGTTCAGATACTAATTTTATATTTAGCCCTAAAAACAAAGGGAAAATCTTCTTGAAGAAGCTAAATTATTCATGATAACTTTTGAATGATATTTTTGTTAAATAATTATTTAATATTTTACTTCAAATAATAATATTTTATAAGTAATATAATATATATATAAAGAAAAGAAAAGAAAAGAAAAGAAAAGATGAACATATTTTTATCATCTTTCTTCTTTATATTCGTGCCTAGCAAGAAAAGAAGAAAACAAAAATCTTCATCATTTTCCTCCAAATTTTAAGTACAATGTATGTTTTTCTTCAAAATTTTCATAAACTTTGAATCATTGAAGCTTCTTTTACATATATGTACCAATAGTTTTTTATTTTATCAAGTGCATTAAAAGTTGCCATTAAAAGATATTGATGGAAGCTTATAAAATTAAGTGAAATGTGTATATTTTTTTTTATAAAAAATGATTAGGAGACGGTTTCTAACTTGTTATAAGTGTAAAAACGAAACAAAAATAGCTAGATAATATTATAGTAAGTTTCGGCCAAAGTGAATGAGAGGAAGAAAACTTAGGTCACTTTGTTTAAAATTATGTTAAATGATTGCTTGTTAATACTGTTTTTTTAATCAATTGTTTGTATGTTTAAATCGATTGTCATGCTGTAATACTGTTTCTTTTAAATCGATTGTTATGGTGGAATATTGCTTCTTTTAAATCGATTGTTATGGTGGAATATTGCTTCTTTTTCTTTTGAGTCGATTATTTATTTGTTTAAATTGATTGTTATGTTAGAATACTGCTTCTTTTAAATCGATTGTTTATATGTTTAAATTTATTGTTACGTACCACATCTAATTTTAGCTTCCCCAAGATTAACATCCTAGCTCCGCCAATGATTTAGTCTTAGCTCAATTGGCATGGACATTATTGTCAATGTAGGAGGACATGGGTTCAAGTGCGCTGAAGTATATTATCCTCTTATTTATGGGTATCCTTCATAATTTATATAAACTATTAAAATGCAATTTCGGAATTTTAATAGTTTAAGCATAGTATAATAACTTTTTAATTATTATTTACTATTAAAAGCGGTCTAGTGATGTGTTTACAATTTTACACTCTATTAATCAAATAATAAAATCTCACATTCCAATCAAATGTAAAATAATAAACTCTGAAAAAATACAAAATATTTATAAATTCAAGTATTCTTTTTGATAAGACCAAAAGTCTAGTTATTGGTATATAGATTTATTTTGAACTAGATAATTAAATTACTTGATTACTTTATTGAATTTGCGTCACTTCCAATCGAGTCATCAATTCAATTGTTAAATTATGAAAATATTTTTAATTAAAATAAATTATATTATTTAATGGCACTTAAGTCTTTTCCATTTAAACAAAACCCCCCAAAAATATGTTTATTGTGTGATTTGAACCGAACCAATTTTATCAGTAAAATATTTAATTTATCACTCAACTAAACTTTATTTTAATATTTTAATATATTTTATATTTGATTGAGTTTATATCACAAGTTAACTCGACATTGACTTAAGATTGATAATAACACAAAGATAAATAATTAAACCTAATTTTTTTAATTTTAATTTGTTATTACTTACACTTATTTTGATGATCGAAATACAAATTTATTAAAGTTTGATAATTAAAATGAATGTATATAATAATAAAATTAACGATGAAATATTAAAATGATAAAAGTATACAACGGAAGTGACTAAGATGAATATTACAAAATTCTTTTTGGTGAAAAAAGAACAATTACCTATCTAAATTACATAAAGTTCTTCTGAAAAGGAATAAAACTCCTAAGTCTGATTCAACAAAAGCTAAAATCTCATTTAAAGTGAATAAAAACTTGCAAGTATTTTTCCTTGACCAAAGCCAACTTTGCTAAACAATTTGTACTCTAGTTGTGCTCTTTAGGGATGTAACGCAAAAATCACTGATATTCTTGAGACAAAATTTGCTGTATTTATCTAATTAATGTGAAGTTCAATGAGTTAAAAAATTTCCTTGTAAGACTTTTACAACTTCTAAGCTATTAAATTGAATTATTATCTTATTGTAACCACCACGTTAGATGTCTCAAAATTCTACATCGAAAATCAAACACTTTTCTATATATCGATTATATCCAAAACCTTAAACTTGAGCTGCAATACTACAAATTTTTTAAAGCGAAAATTAAAACGTTATAAAAATTAGATGACAAATTGTACAATTTACCCTTATTTTTGTGAATTATAAACAACACTCGCACGTGAAAAACATAAATCAAAATGACGAATTAGAATATAATATTTACGCACGAAGCTCAAAATCAGAAAAGAAATATTTGTTCAATAGTTTTATGGTTGAAGAGAGAGGGTAGCACATAGGAATTTCAATAGTAAACAAAAGGAAAAAGGAATGACAAAAGTAACGGGGAATCCAACACAGCACACAGATCTTGTCTTGAAGAACCAATAAACAAAATTAAATGTAAGAAAAATGGGTAATAAGACATCAGCTGCTGAGAGGGACTGACATGCAAAATGGGTAAAGCTTACACTGATGATGGCCATGTATGGTAATTGGTGAAGACTTTTTTGGCCTTACTTTTTTAATACTAATAGTGATTGCCCCCTCATTTGGGTAAAGCTTTGCCCTTTCATCGTCAAGGTCTTGGGTCTATCTTGATTTTTATTTTTATTTTTTTGAGTATCGCAGTACCCGTTCAATCTTTACATTATAAGAGTAAACGATTGATTGAGTATGATGTGATATTGGCATTGAAACTTAAAAAAAAAAAAGGGAAAAAAAATCAATCTTTCTTCTCTACTCACTCAAAGTTTGAAACTTTACAGTAAGAAAAGTAGAAAAAAGGAAAAGGAAATGAGTAGAACAAGCTCAGGGACGAAACCCACAATGGTTCTTCCCTACCAGACCCCAAGCTTGACAGAGCATTATAGCATAGGGAAGAAACTTGGGCAAGGTCAGTTTGGGACTACATACCTCTGTACCCACAAACCAACGGGGCAGCACTTCGCGTGCAAGTCAATCCCAAAGCGGAAGCTGATTTGTCAAGAGGACTACGATGATGTTTGGAGAGAAATCCAGATAATGCACCACTTATCCGAGCACCCACATGTGGTGAGGATCAGGGGTACCTACGAGGATCAGCTATCTGTGCACTTGGTGATGGAGCTTTGTGAGGGCGGTGAGCTTTTTGATAGGATAGTCCAGAAAGGTCATTACAGTGAGAGGGAAGCTGCTAAGTTGATCAAAACCATTGTTGGAGTTGTTGAGGCTTGTCATTCTCTTGGGGTCATGCACAGAGATCTTAAGCCTGAGAACTTCTTGTTTGATACGGTTGAGGAAGATGCTACCCTCAAGGCCACTGATTTTGGGTTGTCTGTTTTCTACAAGCCAGGTTTATTCTTTTCTATCTTTTTCTTCTCTGATTGGTTGTCATTGATGCCATATTGTGTTTTCTCTTTGTTGCGAAACTAGGGTTCACTTTTGATTTGGGCTTTGGCAATGAAATCCTGGTCCTGAATTAGTCAAACACATCAATTTCATTTTCAGTGATACGAGCACTGTGATTTGCCTAGCTTAGTATTAGCTGGAATATCATTGGATACACTTTTTGTTAGCGAGGGAGGTAAAGGGAATGAGAGATGGGATTTAGTCGGATTAAGGTGTGTCAATAGTCAATAGGAGGAAATGGACTTACTTGCAGGTGGTAGAAGTAGGCTGCTGAAGAAAGCCTTATATGCTTTTGTTGTGTATAACAATATACATGTCAACATATACATACAGTGGGACGGCCAATGGGCTAAAAATTTAAGATGATGAAAAGGAAAAGCCTGTTAACTGGAATGCAACAAACATTGGTACTTGATGATTACTTGAGTGTGCAAAGGGTGAAAGGAAGGAGAAATGAGTGCTGATAGGGGTTAAAAGTGCATACAGCATAGTGTGTGTTGCAGGGACCTTTCAGAACCATAAAACCCTCGAAGTTACTAATATGCTGTCATTAATGTTTTGGTGCCAGTAACTGCAACGATAAGCAGCAGAAAATGTAGGGAAACCCCTTTATCATATCGTGTTTGATTTTACAGCAAGATCTTTTTTTATTCTATGGCTGTGTAGCGCTTTTGTTGTGGTGGAGAAAACTTTCAAGATCTGGATTGTGTTTCTTAGCCTTATTTAATGTTTCCGAGTGTTATAAACTTTCTAGCATGTCTTATTAAGTTGTTCTGTTGTATCACTTTTACAAAAACTTTATAGTTTTTCCCCTATCTTTCTAGGTGAATCTTTCTCTGATGTTGTCGGGAGTCCATACTATGTTGCACCAGAGGTTTTACGGAAGCATTATGGACCTGAAGCAGATGTGTGGAGTGCTGGTGTTATCCTATACATATTATTGAGTGGGGTGCCACCATTTTGGGCAGGTAGAGATTCTTTTAGTGTATATATTGCTGGTAGAAAAAGTTTGTAGTTTTGAGGAGCAATTCTTTTTTATACTTCCAAATCTGATCATTGGCGACATTCTTGCATTCCTTCCAGAAACTGAAATGGGAATTTTCCGGCAGATTTTACAAGAGAAAATAGATTTTGATTCAGAACCTTGGCCTGCTATTTCTGATAGTGCAAAGGATCTCATAAGAAAAATGCTTGACCGCCATCCAAAGAGAAGGCTAACTGCTCATCAAGTCTTGTGTAAGTTTCTCTTGCTGCATAAAGGGGATAATGGATTTGTCAGATATGGCTATTATTGAGATTCGGAACTTGAATTTGTAAGAAGGGATTTCAATCTCAATTTAATATAAAATGTGTAATAGAATCATTAGAACATGACTTTCATGATTATTTTGATTTCATTTACTTCCTAGATCTCTGCTTAATGGTGAATTTAGAATACCTGAATGAAATATGGAATTGAAATCCATCTTGTTATGCAATCTAAAATACATAAGTGTATTAGATCTTAACTAGTATTTACGTAATGTGAGCCTTCATCCTCATCATTTATATTCAAATCAAAACCGAATCCACTTTATCAAATTTATAGTCCCAAACACAACAAAGAATTGTCAGGAAATTTACTGCTGATGTCCTCAACCTTATGGTTGTAACCATTTATATCAGGCCACCCATGGATTGTAGATGACACCATTGCACCCGATAAACCTCTTGATTCTGCAGTATTGTCACGCCTGAAGCAGTTCTCAGCAATGAACAAACTTAAAAAGATGGCTTTACGAGTAAGTAAATGCATAATATGTATTTTAATTTTTAATTAGATAGCTTATATGTTCTTGGACTGCTAAAGCTTATTTGTTTTTCTCTTTAACATTTCTTTTTTCAATTTCTTTGGAAAATATTCATTTGCATCTATACTAGTTTGGTTCAACATGAGATGAGCAGATTTCTTATGTTTGAAGCATTTTGCTGGCTCCTGTTAGCTTCACTTTTCTGTTTACATCCTTGAAATACTGTATGCTGTGTAAATATTTTATTCTCTGACGTTTTTTTCTTATTTGTTCTGATGGCTCGATACCCTTTCTCAGTTTCACTTATAGAAAAGGCTTCAAGGAAGATCAGTGTGATGAGCAAATTTCCTACGAGTTTTCTAGTTTTACTTTAGAGATAATGCGACATAGTTATAACGGCTGAAGTAAATCTAGTGAATATTATCTACCTCATATATATTTAAGCTAGTACCATAAGGTGGACTCTCAAGTCATGTAAAAATTTTGTAGGACTTGTTTTATCTTTCCTAAATAAGACAGATATCATCCCAATTATAGAGGTTTAAGACTCTCATCCTGCAAATGAGGTTTTAGCATTGTTGGCAAAGGCTGAGGTCCCAGACCTTGAAGGCCTGGGTTCAAGTCCCACCATCTGCAATTGCAATGTGTGGGTCTCCCTCCCATCCTATGTGTATGCCTTGTGTGGGTTTTGTTTGGTTCTTTACGGATTAGCCTGTTTTTTCACCCACTGTTTATTGTTTTGGATGGATTCTACATTCTCTTGCCTGTTAGCAGCACATTGTTTAATCTCTAAAATTTCAAAGGATTTGTTGACCTGAAAATCAACATCTTAATCTTGGTGTACATGCTCATGGTCACGGCCTATGAAGTATGTTGCATGAAGCTTAGTGGAATGATTCTAAACAGTTTTTTAATAGAAGTATGAGTGAAGTGCAGTTCATGTACTTCTGAGTGTTGGAGTTGGTTCTTGGTAGAATGGTTGAGAACATGCTAATATTTTACACATTCGTGTTTCCATCTCATGTTATGTATTCTTACCATGTTGTAATCATGTTTAAGTTATTTTTTATATTTCTAAATTTTGGTATGTTAGTAATTTGTATTAAAAAGATTTTGAGGCATTTGTGTATACGTATTGTGTTTATGTTTCTATTTTGCATCATCTCATGTTTCTGTTGTGTTCTATTTGTTAAATTTTTTATTTCATGTTGTGTACTTGTCGTCTATGATATTGCTGAATTTAGTAGTGGCAAGCTCTCAAGAAAGGGTTCTTAATCAATTGCTGTTATGATTGGTTTCTTGAACATGTAAAACCGTTTTTCTTAAAGCATTAGATATCATTCATGAGACCCTCTTTGGTCTTTGATGCATTTTCCCTAGATGTGTAACCGTAACTTCTAATTTAGGATTGAACAAAAGTCTATCCTCGATTGATAGGGGTATAGCGAGTTTTGTTAATGTTGAGCGAATTTTTTTTGTGAAATATTGTTGACATGGCGGTACTTTCAATGTTGCGAAACTTGACCTTTTCCTAAGCTCTTATGAGTTAGGACACTTCAGCAAGACAATAAAAAGATTGCAGGCTTCCCCTTTTTCTCTCCCTTTCCATCCCTTATATGATAACTGCTGAAGTTTTCCAAACTGCTGAAGTTTTCCAAATATGGATTGCCATCTCGAGTTTTGACCAAGTATTTACAAGTTACCTAGATTTATTGATGGCCTTAGATTGATCAGTTTCAGCTCAGAGTAGAAGATTGGTTGCATCTCTTATTTTCCATGTTATATAATCCATAACCTCTGTTACTTGTGATTTGTTCTTCCATATCATCATTTAGGAATATATTGTAAAAAACACTGTTTTCGGGCTTTCTCATATTATGTGTGTTGTGCAAATATTCTGCTAACTTCCATACACAATGTTAGGTTATAGCAGAAAGGCTTTCGGAAGAAGAAATCGGTGGTCTGAAAGAGTTATTTAAAATGATAGATACCGACAATAGTGGAACAATTACATATGAAGAATTAAAAGACGGCCTCAAACGAGTGGGTTCTGAACTTATGGAATCGGAGATCAAAGATCTTATGGATGCAGTAAGGAATTCCATCGATGTTATTCGGCAATCCTTGTGTACACCTCTTGCACTTACTTTTGATCCTTTGCTAAATGGACAAACCTTCATGTTGTTTTGGCAGGCAGACATTGACAACAATGGGACAATCGATTACGGTGAATTCCTTGCTGCCACGGTGCACTTGAATAAACTGGAAAGGGAAGAGAATCTGGTGGGTGCCTTCTCCTTTTTCGACAAAGATGGGAGTGGATACATAACCATTGATGAGCTTCAACAAGCCTGCAAAGAGTTTGGATTAAGCGACGTCCATCTCGACGAGATGATCAAAGAAATCGATCAAGATAACGTGAGTTTGTTTTGCTTTCTTGACTTCACCATACATTTAAAAAAAGCTTGTATGTCCACAGTTAATGGAATGTATTGTGTAATAAATAGGATGGACAAATAGACTATGGGGAGTTTGCAGCAATGATGAGGAAGGGCAATGGAGGTATTGGGAGGAGAACTATGAGAAGGACGATCAATTTGGGAGACGCGTTCGGAGTGACGGCAAATGGGGCTAAGGAATTGAATAGTTCAGTTTGAAGTAAGTTTTTTTTGTGCTAAAACATTCAGTGGCTAATTACTATTAATTAGTTACTATATAAGTTGACATTTTCAAGTTTATGAGAAACTTGTGCGGTTCCAGAAATGAAAATGAGATATAATGTGGGACAATTAACACCACCTGCAGGCTGCAATGCATTAGCAAGTGTCAATTCAAAACGAATCCAGAAAATTCTTTATATAGAAAAATATAAATTTATCATTTTACAATTTCTAAAAGGATTAAACTATAATTGTTTTTAATTTCGAGGGGTTAGAATTGAATATAAGGTTTTCAATAAATCAAAGCGCAATTTTACCATGTATTGACTAGGGCTTGTGCTCATAATGATTGCTTCATAAGAGAGCCTAAGTGACCCTTCTTCAATCATCCATTTTTTTTATTATAAAACTTTCTTCAATCATTTTTTTTATCCCATTATGTGTAAATATTTTTTTAAAAAAAATGTGAAGTTAAGTTATTAAAAATTATAAAGTTTTAAGTTTAAATTTCATTACGGGCAGATAATTTTTTAAAAAAATGGTAAATAATTTCATTATACCATGCCAAACCATACCAAATTAAGCTTATCACACTTTGAATCTGAAATCAAATGCTCAAAAGGCACAAAACTCATTATGCAAGCTTGAAATCATGAATCCAAATGGCATCAAACATGGTCAAAACCATTCACAAACCTTGACATTAACAAGTAAAGATGCCCATTTACATAATAAAGACTTTATATACATGTTACAATATTAGGACTCAAAATAAACATAATTTTACTGTTTTGTTGATAGTGTGTTATTTGCACTGATCCGGCTTGATGAGTTCCATAAGTTGGGAAATCTACATGTAGGAGAAACAATGATAGGTGAGCATTCAATGCTTAATAAATTCAAATAGAAATTACAACACTTATCTTACTCATAGGTGAGCATGTAACATATCAAAAGTTAGGCATACATTTAACTAGCACGTGGCACTAAATGCCACAACAAAAACGTAAGCACGTGGCACTAAATGTCACAACAAAGTGAACATAAGAATCATAAGCATTCATATGCATTAAACATGTTAGTTACGTACCTATTTAATGTATCAAATTCGATTCATTTCCATTTTTTCGTTTCAATGTTTAATTTCAATATTTCTCTCAATAGAACCCTAGTAAAACGGATTTGGACACGCAGGTGAACTGCAATACACCAAGATACCTTGTACAAGCATAAACAACACCACACCAAGGCACCGAAGTGCGAAGCCCGTAGCCATCAAATCTTTAAAGATATTTGAATACATTCCTCCACCAGACCAAGGTCTCCGTAGAAACAATGAATACTCAATGATCCACAACAAATGCTGGATCCCAAAATAACCTATTATAATCTCCATATCATCAATTATGCCGTACATAAGTGCGCATATGACCCTATTGGCGTGTCAACTGTATCCTAATCTTTTACTAAGTTCACATGGGCATCAATCATTCATATTTGCATATTTATTCAAAATAAATTAATACATTATAAATTTCATTACCAAATATTGATATTATCTTTATATATATTAGTAATCTCACACATTTAATTATTATAGTTATGATCATATCTGTTTCTTTTTAACATCATTTCTAGAACTAATCATAGCCTCTCCCTAACCCATGAATAAGAGAATAATGTACTTCAGTGCATTCGAACCTACGTCCTCCTATATTGGCAACAATGCCCATACCAATCAATGTAAGACTCAATTGACAAATTATCAAATTATATTCAATAATTTTATAGATTTATAGTTTTATTACTTTATAATATATTATGTTATAAAAAATATGACCAAATTGGTTAATTTCTCATTAATATATCATCATATTAATTAATATTACTTTTATCATTTTCACATAATAATACTAATAATTTATTATTCTAATGTCAATTTAATAATACAATTACTATTACTAAAATTTGAACATAATAATATTAACAATAAAAGGTATTCTCATAAGTTCAAAAGTTTACCAAAACTCGTTTATATATATATTATAGATAAAATATAATTAATATATTTTTTATATATAAAATTTGAACATTAAAATAATATTTTAACTAAAATTTTTTATTTTTATTTCGAATCAATTTTACTAAAATTAGAGATAATATGATATAAATAACTAATTTAGTAAAGAGTGTACTTCATTATTTATGATTGTTGTTGTTATAAATCAAGTACCAAACTGATACAAGAAAATTAAAGTTAAAGTACCACATTGAAAGATGTCTTAAATTAGAGGGGTAATTTTGTATTTTAGAAATATATGCTGGATTTCAATGTAAAATATAAATTAAAAATGGTAAATAAATAGAAATGTTGGCAGTACGTTAGAACCAAACAACTTGCTTTGTTGGTTTATGATAAAATAAACAAAAATATCTCTCTTTCTCTTTTTCTGTTTTCCATCTCGAAGCAATCGAATCTCGAAAACCCCATCTGAGATAGAACAAAAGAAAAGGAAAAAAGAAATGTCGCCGCCAGCAGCAGCAGCGGTAGCGGCAGCGGCAGCGGGCGGAGGAGGAGGACAGCCTCAGCGGCAGCAGCAACAAGGTGGATTTGGACAGAGCATAACCGGAATCATAAGGATCGCCGTCTTCTGGTACTTCGCTTCCAAATTCTTCTCTCCCAAAAAGCCCGTCGATCCTTCTAACCTCATCTCCAATCTCTTCCAGAAGGGCGAACCACTGGTACGGTTGTTCCTCAATTAGGAAACTTCCTTTTTCTTTGTTTTTCATTGTTGCATGATTTTTTTTGGCATTTTTCAGGATATGTGGTTGTATCTTTCTGAGCACCAAAGGTTCAATGACTTTGGGAACGAAGCTTCTCTTGTTTGGCATGAAACTAATATTCCTTATGCCACTTGGGGTCCTGAAAGCACTCGTACTCTTTCTTTAGACTACCATCCTTCCGATGTAAGGTGTTCGACAATATGTATATCTTTTACTTGCTTGCAATTCGCTTGTTTCTTTCTTTAGAGTTTAGAACGGTTGATGAAGTTTGATGTTTTAATCTCTCAGACCTTGAAAAACAATGGCAGTCTTTATGCTCATGTTTTCTTTGCACGCTCGGGTTACCCTCCAGATCCAAATGATCCTGAATACCAGCCTCAAGCTGCCTTTGGGAGGACTCACCGTGAGTTCCCTTCTCTGTCATTACATTTCTTTTTGGAGATTAATGGTGAACAATTAACCTCCTTTTAATTGATTTCAGCTGTGGTGAAATATTTGCCCAAGTCAAGATCAGATAAGAGGAAAAGTCTTCTTGGGAACTCCAAGGACGGTGAAGTGTTTGAACCTGAGCCACAGGTTTGTTCTTTACCAGTATCGGCATAGCTTATTTATTTGAACAATGTTGTTACCTTTAAGAAAAACTATTTTGGGTTCGGGTAGGGTAGATCTAAACTTTCTTGGTGTTTGTTCTTTTGAATCGTTTGATGCTCCTCATAATAACATCTCTTGTATTTCCAATCTTTAATTCCCTTCCAGTTCCACCGAAATTTACTACAATATAATGATCTAAGTGCCGAATCATATTGATTCAGGTGGCTGATGATACTGAAGCTGACTCTAAAGATGAGGGCCCTGTTGAATGGATTTCTTATTGGAAACCAAATATTACTATTAACTTGGTTGAAGATTTTACAAGGTAAGTTTCTGCTTAATGTCATGCTTCTGTAATACACTGTAAAAAGAATAGATTGCTGTTTATCTTTATTCTATGGCTTGTGTTTTTGCTCTCTTTTCTTTCTTTGGAAAATAAACTAATATTTTGGCTCCTTTTTTTTTTTTTCTATTCCAGATATGCGCATAATGCTGTACCACCAAATATTGCTCCTTGTATCCTTCAGTTCTTTACCCTTTTTTCATTCCACATCTCAATCACGGTTGTTTGAGACTTACACATAATTTGCCACTTTCTTGGTTTTCTGTTATAGTCTTGTTAAAGATTTTTATTCTTGAAGAAAATTATTTAGATTTTACATAGTATGATTTTGATCCTGGAACACTGTTTGATTTTTACCATAACTTGTTGGAAACAATTGTAGATATAACCATAATATAACCATAACTAGCTTACTGACAGTGATCTCCGTATCTTCCAGAAAATGCTCCTAGCTTTCATTTTTTTTTTCTTAATTGGAAACCATCTTGCTGGATATAGTATGTTTGTTGAATTGAGCCGATATTTGATAATCCGATAGTCACCTCTGGTAGCTACTATTTTAATGTGTTATAGCTGCAAAGTGCAGACCAGCTTTGAGTTTCTTGACTTCAGATTTGCAGACTTAAATATTGATCCTAGTCAAGGAAATTACTATCCTACCATCTCCTTCAATGAGTTTTGGTTACTTAGAGATAAGTTGATTGCAATCAATGAGACAGTGACAGTATTGCCTCTCAATTTGGAGGTTGGACCCATAAGCATGATGAAGTGGCAACTATTCATGCAGATTGACCAATCATTCCAAATTCATCGTAGTTATGGCAGCATGGTTGAAGGCGAGGCTGATGAACTTAAGGTATTCCTATCTTTTATTGCCTTGGAATTTTGTCATCTTAGAAATCATTATGAAGAATGACTGGCTAAAAGGTTTAAGATTTGGTTATAGAATATGATTTTTACCTTTAAAGTTACATTTGAGAAATTTAAAACTAAAATAAAATCTCATTTCGCAAAAGAAAGCAAATAAATGTAGGATATGGAATAAATCTTATCATCTCTTTGACTCGGATAAACTAGCCCTTACCACCAGCATGCTTTAGTTGGAGTTTGAATGTATAAGATGAGGCTGACTACCGCTCTTTGTTAGAAACATGCTTAACATGCCACAAGTGAGTGCTAAGTCTCACATCAGAAATGGTACTAGGTCAATTTTGAGAATAAATAGCGGGGATGGTTATCTCACCTAATAAGTTAGTCTTCTTGTTGAGTGCTATGCCTGTAACATGGGGTAAAGAGCCATGTTGTGGGTGTTATAATGTAGACTTGAAGGCATAATGGCATCAAACCCCTCATCTAATGTAGGCTCAATGAATGAAATGAGGCATGTGTGGTTAGTCTAGGGAGCTGTCATGTGGCTCAAGTGCGTGCTAGTTGCATTGAATTTATGCTAGGGTGAGTTCACATATAGAAGATTGGACATCCAGTTGTTAGGCTAGTTTTCTGGGTTGAGCGCCTGGCATATGACAAAAATATGCTGCTCAAAGTTGCATCCCATGATATATAATCAATATGAAATGTAAGTGCTAGAATTCTATTATCTATGGGATGCTTTTCTTTTTGAAGAGCCTCTGGATATTTTACGTCACTAGCTTTTTAATTTTTTGTGTCTACTTTCTCTGTGCTTTGTTTGCTTTCCAGTGACTTCATAATCTATTTAAACAGAGAAAAAGGTAAGTAAATGAAGATAAAAAGAAATTTTGCTGCCATACTAGTGAATATAATCCTTAGATAATCTATATGGACTGGGTTTCTTTTCAAACTAGGGTTGATTAATTCTGCTAGTTGGGTACTAGGATGTTGATATTTAAATTTACTCTGGTCAGGTCATGAATAGATTTAAGCTCTATAGTATCATCCAACCTATAACTAAACTAATCCACTAGCGAAGGTAGGTGACTTACTGAGGAGAGTCCTTTATTGAGAGGCTCTTAGTTGCTTATCTGGGGTTGGAAAATGGCATAACTTCTCTTGTTACTTCTTTCAAAGAAATACCTCAAGTTGAAAGAGATATGATCATAAAATAAGTGGGTTTGCAAATAAAACTGATAGCCTACAAGAAGGATGATTTCTCCTTCCCTTGCTTCTGTATTCTTCTAGCAACCAATTCTTTTCTTAACTAACAGAACCACCAGGAGGGTATTTTCAAGCACCTCTTTTTTTTGATATATATGTATAAATATTAATTGGATTCTTTTTGTCATTAGATTCAGTTTGTTTGTAACTCTTGAACTGAAAACATTCTATACTCTTCCATTGATGAGGGAGATAAAAAAGTTATGGATAATGAACCACAGAAGTTGAAAGGACTAATTGTTTATTCTTAGTTTGGGTGGATGCTGCTACCGTGGTGTTAAGGATCCTTTTATTCTCATTTATCTTTCAAATGCTGACATTTACTCGATAAATTTTGTAGAGGGTCTTCCTGGAAGGAAATCCGTACTTGCTAGTGATCACAATGGTCGTTTCTTTGCTTCATTCTGTGTTTGACTTCTTGGCTTTTAAGAATGGTAAATGTTTCTGTTATCTTGAAAATGTTTTGTTCCACACATGGATGGGTTCTTTTACGGTTCTGTTATACACTCTGGAAACTTAGGTTTAGCATGCTGGTTTTTCTTCTCTGCAGATATCCAGTTTTGGAACAAAAATAAGTCTATGGAAGGATTGTCTGCAAAGTCTGTTGTGGTGAGCTTTTTGTGTCAGCTTATAGTTTTCCTCTATCTACTCGATAATGAGACCTCATGGATGATACTGGCAAGTTCTGGAATTGGTTGTTGCATCGAGTTTTGGAAGATAGGGAAAGCAATGCACATAGAGGTATGAGCTCATACATGCACTTATTTTGCTGGATCTCATTTATATCTTGGGCACTCTTCTAATAAAGAAAAAGAAAAACGAAAGACCAACCTTTAGATACATTTGTACTGAAAGTTTGATACTAATGAGATCCTTTTCTGTGCTAAAGATCTCAGATTCTATTGGGATATAGGCAACTTTGTATTGTAGATAATCTTGTGCTCTATATTCAAAGGCCATTATTTTGAGGATTGCTAATATATTTTGAGTATAAATCTTATATTCTGTGTAACTTGATGCAGAAAACCATCATTTTCAATCCGCTTTCAAATAATTTGGCGGCAAATTATCACTTGAATTCTTTTTCCCATACATGATTCTTGTTTAGATTCTTCTCTTTTGTTGTAGCTGGAAAGATTAAAATAGATCCATAATTCTTCTTGGCATGCCATTCTGCTTATTTGTCTGAATGACATCTGAAAGCCTGGTCATGTTTTGCTAGTATGTCTGCGTAGGTTCACTGAATGTTGCATATATCTTATATTATCATCACCTTCCATTTGGAACTCATTTTTTATCTGCTATCTTCTAGTTAATTCATCGCAACAATATCAAAATTTGCAATAATCCTTTTTCATCTTCAGGTCGATAGAACCGGAAAGATACCTATGTTGAGGTTCCGAGATCGTGATTCATATGCAAGCAATAAAACTAAGGAATATGATGATATAGCAATGAAGTATTTGTCCTACGTGCTCTTCCTCCTTGTTGCAGGCTTTTCTATTTACTCCCTTATGTATGAGCGCCATAAGAGCTGGTATTCTTGGGTTCTCTCTTCACTCACAAGCTGTGTCTACATGTTCGGTAAGCCATTTGTCCTCTCCTGTTCCTTTATTTGATAACTTTGTCGGTGACCTACTGACAACTACAACTTATTGACATTGTGAAAGTTTGATTTCATTAACATTGTAGAAGAAAATAACAATTACTTCTAAAATGTTTCTTTCCTTGGGGTCTTTTAGTGTTGTCATCTGCTCTCTTTTTTTAACCTTTATGCATTGGTAAAGCTATTCAGCCTTGGTCCTTATTTCATTTTCCCATAAGTTTTTCCAACAAGTATAAGAACTCTGGACTATTTATACAAACAACATTGATATTCTTTCTTATTGTGCCTGTGCTGTTTTATTTGGCAAAACGATTGTGAGATATCATGTCCTGTCAGGCTTAGGAAAAAGCTCCTGATAGGCCATAGCTGTGTGGTCTGATGTGCTGGACTAACGAGGATTCAATCCTTGGCAACCAACTGCACTTAGGTAGAGGACAAAAAACTTGGTGAGCAGGGACATTTGAAGATTAAAGTAACTCATGGAATTTGGGCTTTTACTTGGTCTTTTGTCTGTTTTATAATATCTAATCATTATGTGAAATTATGTTATGATCAAGCTTATCAGTTATATACCAGGAAGAGAAAGGGGCCATCTAAATAATGATGAATTTGACTCTCTGTCCTTATGACTGCATGAATTGGTTTGGTCAATGAACCTCAACCTCTGCTTCTTGTGTGAATAATAGCTTTTGTTTTCATCTATAACTTTTATTGAAATTTTTTCGTTTACTTGCTTATTTGCTGCAAAATTTTCAATTTGTGCATATTTGAATAATAGCTTTTGTTTTCATCTATAACTTTTATTGAAATTTTTTCGTTTACTTGCTTATTTGCTGCAAAATTTTCAATTTGTGCATATTTGAACTGCAATAATGTTGCTTTCCTATATGTTTTTGGTAGGTTTTATTATGATGTGCCCTCAACTTTTCATAAACTATAAGCTTAAGTCCGTGGCTCATTTACCTTGGAGGCAGATGACTTATAAGTTCCTCAACACCATTATTGATGATCTCTTTGCATTTGTCATAAAAATGCCAACACTTCATCGACTTTCTGTCTTCCGTGATGGTAAGATATTATTATTTCTTGTTTTGTACCTTTCCTTCCCTTATGCTTTGTTTGGTTTGGGGGATGCAAAGAGAAGAAGAAAAGGTTTTTAACCAATGGTTAAGCTACGAAATAGGAAGGGAATTATGAAATGTAACCATTGCATTAAAGAAGTTTCCATCCTTTTCTCAATCATCCTTACCAAGTTTGTTTTGGATTTATAATCCTAAGAGATAAAAAGGGCAGATTGGGTCACTACCCAATTATTTGTTTGATTTAGTAAGGGCAAAGTAATTATGAAATACCCTCAGTAAACCACAATTTAAAAAAAAAAATTAAAGGACAGAAACTTGGAACTCATAAACTTGGTACGTATTTTTGAGATAAGTGCTGCATAATCTGCATCTCATCAGCCATTTTATTTTACATGCACAAAGGGTGAGAGGTTGCTTAGCTATTACTGTGTTTCTTGACCTTTCTTTTACTCTTTGAAGTTACTTTTGATTTTGAAAATATATAGTTGTACCAAAGAGAGATTGGGTATGCATAACAAAAAATGCTAAGCTTGCATATATATATATATGTATAATCTGTGTAAAAAATTCATTCTGAACAACAGGTGTACTGTGAGTACATACTGTACTCTTTACTTATTCAGGTGTAATTCTCATTCTCGTGCTTATTTTGCAGATCTTATATTTTTAATCTATCTGTACCAGAGGTGGGTATATCCTGTGGATAAGAAACGAATAAATGAGTTTGGTTTTGGGGGTGAGGATGAGCAGACGCCTAGCGATACAGGTATTACTACTGCCAAAGAAGATGAGAAGAAAACCAACTGAGCTTGGTTTGATTGTCCTTTTTCCCATTAGTTTAGCTTTAGCAACTCTGTAGTGCAAAGAAACGCAAAATTCCAAGATGAATACTTTTCGTGTGGTTGCTTTAGAAAAATATTCAGGAAAGAAAGAGACGGAGAAGGTTCGATAACAGACTGATGCCTTCTCATCAGGATTGCTATAGAAAGAATGAAAGTGCAAACAGTTTAAGAACCTTGGTCTCAGAATTGTGGTACGAAGCTGGCTAACATGGTTGTATCAAGATCTTCTCTTTTCCTTATTTTATTTCCTTATATCTGATTAATTTGTTTTTGGCATTTTGACTCTGTAGAATGAGTTGAATTACTTGTTCCTTCTAGGCTGGTTTTTATTTTTGTGGCAGGTTTAGTGATTTCAAGGTCTAGTTTGATATGTTAATTATGATTGGCTTTTGCAATAAAACAAAGAAGGAATTATGATAATATGGTCCTTGCTTTTATGATTGAGATGTGAGAATAGTGCAGATAATGTGGAAAGAGGTTTAGGAATCAGTATTAATGTGTGGGTGGTAATGGCATGCAAATCCATGATGGGTGTAAAGCTAACAACTGAAATGGTTAGTGAAGCTTTCTGAGGGTTTAACATGGGATTTACTTCAATTATCCTACAAGGAAGGCCAACAAATCAAACTCCTTTTATTGTTATTTGAATCAGAAGATAATTCCAGCTTATTTGTTTTATATTAAAACCAAAATGCTCATATTTAAAGTTTTAAAATACAAACCTTTTCTATTACATAAAAAAAAATAGGACAAGTCCAAAGCCGACAATTAAATTTGAAAAACGAGTTCAAAAGTCGAGTTTTGTTGTATTTTTAAGTTTATGATATGATTTTTGGAGTATTATATGATATAAAAATTAAATAATAAGAAATTAAATAATGGAGGCAGTAAAAAATGTATAGGAAAATAAAATATTAAAAAAAAAAACGTGATTTGGAATTGGATGGAAGTTATGATGAGGCTTGAATCACATTGAAAATTGAGAGGCCGGGCCTAATCTATTTGAAAGCCGAAGGTTTCTCTCAATTCCGACGTACGCTAAAAATAGGAAGAGCCGCCCCGCTGAACCCCCCTTTACCTCCTCAACTATATAGACATAGCTGCAGCCGTCGAAACTACTTCTCCTCTAATCTCATGGCCTCCAGGTAACATTCTCTTATTATCTCTATTAACCTGCTTTGTCTCCATTAACAAAAATGCTAAGAGTTTCAGCGCTTCCTATTGTCTCTTTATGCATGCTAGCAGACGATTAAGGGCATTCAAGAGGTGGATGAAATCCCAAGGAATCCAATGCAGCGATACCCTCGACTTCATGGACTGCCCCCAACAAGGGATTTCTGTGAGAGCATTATCTGACTTACATGAAGGCGATGTGGTGGCCAAAATACCAAAAACCGCTTGCCTTACTATCAAGACCAGTGGGGCTCGAGAAATGATTGAGTCCGCTGGTTTGGATGGTCATTTAGGTCTCTCCGTGGCTTTGATGTATGAAAAGAGCTTAGCCCAGGATTCTCCTTGGGCTGGTTACCTTCAGCTTTTGCCACCTCAAGAATGCCTGCCTTTGGTTTGGACTCTGGGTGAGGTTGATTCTTTACTCTCTGGGACCGAACTTCATAAGGTATGATTCATCTTCTAACTGATTCTCTTCCTGTTTTTGGTGTTGGCTTGTTGGGATCTTGCTCTCTACAAGTTGGTTGATGATATAGAAAGAATCCCATTTTGGCAAAGAATCATAGTTAGGGAGGCTGGAACTGTTCTATTAATTGTACGTTGAGAATTTGAAATTTATGTTATGGAAAGTTGTGGGAATTGGAATCATGGTGCAATATTTGAGTTAGGAGCATGTTGTGCATTGTCGTGTGCCGCTGCTATGAGTTGTTTCTCTAGTGTTTTTTTTTTTTTTTTGCTTAATCTTTTACTATTCTGGAAGTTTTTATGCTAGTACGTTGGCATGATTTAGGAGCAACATGTTTTTTTCTTGAGGTGTCATTTTCTCTTTCTGATAATTTGTTCTATAATAGGCAGGCAATTAAGGAAGACAAAACTCTTATGTATGAGGATTGGAAAGAAAATATTCTGCCCCTTGTATATTCGGCACCTCAATCCCTTAATCCAAGCTCTTTTAGTGTCAAAGAATACTTCGCTGCAAGAAGTCTTATTGCTTCTCGATCTTTTCAGATAGATGAATACCATGGATTTGGGATGGTTCCTTTGGCAGATCTGTAAGTACACCCTCGCAATTTTTATGATAACTTCCTAATCTCTAAATAAAGTTGTGAAATATATATCCATTTACAAATATTATGGGATATTCGAATTACCTAAATTGCTTGCATCCTAATGAAGGGTGCAGCTTCTACCTCAATTCATTGCTCAAACTCAGAGCTGTCGTAGGTATAGCTCATAGTACCATTTCCTAATCTTTGCAACCATTGCATGTAGGCAAAATGCCTAAAAAAATTTTAAGTTTGTGATTAGGGTTTTGACGTCGCTTGCACTATATAGGAATGTACTGTGATAGCTTAACATGATAAGCGTATAGTAATTATATTCTTAGCCTCATTATTTTTTCTCTTTTCTTTTATTTTTTTCTACTAATTCCAGCTTTAATCACAAGACTGGAGCAGAGGAGGTACACTTTACCTCTGTATCCCCCAATCAAGAATATGAAGATGATGTTGACAGTGAAAATGGTGATAATAACGAACTAAGTAAAATTTCTGGCCATGATAAGAGAGATTCCACCTGTGAAAATTCGTACATTCATAGTGATTCGGAATCAGATTACTCATCAGTTACAGGAGAGGATCCTATGATGCTGCAAATGATTATGGTGAGAGAAGTAAAATCAGGTGATGAGGTTAGCATCAACTTGTGCCTTGTATTGATTTTTTTGGATTAAATTCTACTAGTGTTATATTATTAGCTTCTCAATTTTTCCCTTGAACTAGGGCTTGAGTAAAATGAGGAGCTCGTTGATGGATTGTGGATTCAAGTGCAGTGGGTTGAATTTTAAGGAAAATAGGTCTCTTTTTGAGTTAGGATTGAAGGCTTTTTATTCAACCACCTCACTTTTCTTTTATGCTTCCCAAGTATGGAGATACTTTTGAGTTAGCAGTTTACCTAGGAGTACTTTTCTGTAATGTGGTAGACACAAGAAAAGCCTGTCTGAGTGAAGTTTTTCTTCAAGTTATTATTTCTTTTTTGATTAACTATAGGCAAAAGGGAGACTATATCAAACTCTGTACTTCTCAATGTTTTGCATATTCAACAAGTATGGAACCATAAGGAAATCATACATATTGGCCAACAAAATAGAAAGAAACTTTTGCATGTTTTCTATTATAAATGGACTACTCTTTAGAATTTGTTATCAGAATCTTACATCTGAAGCTTACTCTGTATATAGATCATAGATATGAATACAATATTGCAGGTATTAAGGCGCATGTTTTCTTTGTGTGTGTGTATGTGTGTGTGTCTTACACCCCAGGAAATGTGAGGATTCTAGTGCACAATGTGTGCCTTGCACCCTTACAACATTGAGCAATAGCATAATAATTAGAGGTGGACAAATGCTTACAACTTTGCACCGATCGTAGGAAAAGTATGCATTTTATTGTCTAAACTATTGTGTATAATTCTTGCAAAAAAATTTGCTTTCATATTTAAAATGAACTTTTTGTGTTTCTGCTTCCAAAAGCAAAAGGCAAATGATCAAGTATTGCAATAAAGTTTTAGAAATAGTTATGAGGGAAATCATGTTGGCAATATTGCTACCAGTCTACATTATGCTTGCTAATATTTGCATCCCCTAGTAGCGAGTGAGATTTGTATTATGAGGTCAACAGTCCCAGATTCCTCAACTTCGTATGAGGCCATTATGAGCAAGAGTGGTAAGAGAGATGGTGAAAGGAGGTTGAAGTAAATTGATTGAGAGTGAGACATATAGGGTAAAGGAGATTAGGACCTGGCTCTGTTTTGTTTGCATTTTGACCTTGGGACTTGCATGTGTGCCAAACAAAGAGAAGTTTTGTGTTAGGCTTGGATAGGCTCTTCTCATCTTGGGAGTTGGGACCAATGTTGTCAATATGTGCCCCTTATGTAACAAAAACACCTCAGACTCTTCCAGGCGAGGCCTATTAGATCAGGTAGTGCGCCTAGGTGTGCTTGTTTGTAAGGCTATAAGCATAGAAAAAAGTCCGCTTGATTGAATTTCTCTTTAATCTTTTTTACAGTTTTCATTTGATATACCTTTACTAGTAAGAAAGGGATAATATCAAACTCTAAATTTTCAATATTTGAGCATTCAACGACAGACATTGACCATAAGGAAATCATGCATATTGACCAATGAAAAAACTTGCATGTTTTGTACATAAGCTAGACCACACTTTAGATTCCCCAGCCACCATGATGTCATCTATAAATACGATTAGTATAATCATTTCCCCTCTCTTCTATGCCTAATGAGTAACATGTGGTGCCCTGGACTTTGGTGGAATCCTATTTGTAACATAAACATAGCTATCACCATGCTCTTGGAGATCGCTTCAGTCCGTATATTGCCTTTCTCTGCCAATATATCCTTGTTCTTGATTTCCTCAATGTTCAATCTGTGTTGGATTTCCACTTATACCCCCTCTTCTAGGTCTCCATGGAGGAAGGCATTCTTAATATCCTATTGATATCGTTGCCAATCTCTTAACTGGTAGTGATATCGAGATTCGGATAGTTGTAATTTTTGCCACATGCTAATGTTCCAAAGTAATCAATCCCTTGAGTTTGTGTAAACCCCTTTGCTAGTAGCGTTTCTGTAAACCTTTCTTGAAATGTTTCAACTAACTCATTAGCTTATATTTAATTATAAAGGCCCATTTGTAGCTTGTTGCTCTCCTTTTTTTTTTCTCGGCCAAAAGTCATTTTACTGGAAAAAGGAGATGCAACTGAGAATCAGTAGCATTACGAATCAAAACCAACACCGAAGCAATTTGTCAAAAATACAATTCCAAACTGAATCAGAAGAAACAAAACAACACCAAAGCATAAAAGACAACAGCGGACACAAATCAATCTCGCATCCAAAACTTTACAAAATTCTCCTAGAAAACCAGTCTCTCACTTCAAAGACTTGAAAACTCTTGAAAAAGAACATCACCTCCAATCTTCAATCACAACCAAAGACAAACTTGTTGCTCTCTTTATATGATTATGATGCTTTGATGATTTCTTAACTGCTTGGATGGCATGATTTTAAGGTTCTTGAATAACTTATGTGGTATACTGAAAATGATGCTTAAACTGTGAGCCTATACTTACTGAGCTGTGGATTGCTCATAAGTTCCTTTACATTTTTCAGATCATAAAATGTTAAGAGCTTTAATTTGGTGGAAAACTGAGACAATTTGGGAGCTTACTCTTGGTATTGAGATGCTATTGGCTCTATGAGATCATATAACGTAAAGATATTTGCATATTTTGTGTAGTTTCTTTGTTTCTTGAAGGGACCTTTAAGTTAGTTGTTTTGAATTCCAATATCAGATTTGCAATAAGAATATCTTTTGGGCTTTTTTGTTTGGAAAAAGAAGTGATTTGTGTTATCTTGGAGCATTGCTTGAGATAATATGGCTTTGGTTTGGGATGATAAGGCAGTTATATGTCCCAGTTTTGGGGCGTGATAAAAAGCATGTCTACTTTACATCTTAGGTGGTTTGGTAGTTTTCATCTACTTGACATTAATTTCCTGTTTTAGTTCTCACATCCAGCTTTTTCTCTATTTTTCACTGGCTTCCTTCTCACGGTGAATCTAAATTTCTTATCTCAGGTTTTTAACACATATGGGTCACTTGGCAATGCTGCTTTGCTTCATAGATATGGATTTACAGAGGCTAATAATCCTTTTGATATAGTGAACATCGATTTGGAATTGGTTCTCAAGTGGGGTTGTTCACTGTTCTCTAGTCGGTACTGCAGAACAAGGTTATCCCTTTGGAGAAGAATAAATATCTCTGGAAGCGTAAGTGAGAACTCTGAATATTTTGAGGTCTCATCTGATGGGGAACCTGAATTGGAACTATTGACATTATTATACATAATGTTATTGCCAGATGACACATGTCATAAGTTGGATATTAGCATTTGCACTGCAGACAAGGTTAGTGCAAACATTGGCATGATCTTAGCAGAAAAACATGATATTACATGGAGCACAAGCTCAGAAATCAGCAAGGACTTATTGTTGACAGAAAAAGTTTGTCGTGCTCTCTTGGCACTTGCGGACATTCGTGAGAGTTGTTATGGTTCGAAGTCGATAGATGAAGATGTCGAAGCTCTAGAGAGATGTTGCATGACAGAAAGGAAATTGTATCATTCTTTGATGTTACGAATAAGTGAGAGGAGGATCCTTGAGAAGTTTAGGACTTATGCTACTGCAGGAGCTCAAAGTCAAACATTTCAAGACGCAAATGGAACCTCTACAAGGAAGAGATTGAAAAAGCATTAAGGTGAAATAATTCATCTATCTTGCTTGTTTTTGATTACAGTAAACTTAAGTCAATTTTTGCCTGGGCTTTCATAGATTAGATGAAACTAAATTGTGGAAGAACTTTAATCTTGCATTTATTATTTTTATTAGAACTGTTGGTGCATTTAGAATATGTAGTTGTGTTTCTTTATGATAGGTTGCTGGTATTCAATTATAAGCTTGATCTGCAAGAAGTATTTAATCAGCTGCTGCTGCTGTAAGAAGTATTTAATTAGCTTACCTCACCAGTAAGGAGCAGTTTTTTGGTAATATTTTAGTGGTCAATTTTCATTCAACAAAATTTTGGCAAAAATAATCTTTAGTAATTCTACAACTCAGTAAGGGAGTATGGTGGGCAGGTAGGGCTTGACAAATTGGTTTTTAATTTTTGCTTAAAATTAAAATTTTAATTAAATGAAAATGTATTTTAGGGCTTTTTAAAAGTTTAATAATTTAAATAAGTATTTTTGATAAAGAAAAAACAATGTTTAACGTCTAGTTTTGGTTCTCTCAAAGTTGTATAACTTGACATTGATGTAAACAAAATTTTTGTGTTCCTCTAATACCAAGAGTATTATTGCATACAGTGATTAGCAAACTTTAGAAGAATCTACCTACACATATTATTGTAATTTTCAAGTAGAGTAATTTATAATTTATGAATAACATTTAATTGCAAAATGGATTTAATTAAGAAATAGAATTTTACATAATCCAATTCCAATATATCCAAAGAAATTTGATTTAGTTTTTGAATATTGTGAATACATAAAAGGAAACGACAGACACAAGCTCCACTAATTTTTCAGATATTTTAATTTTTGTCATGAAATATTTCAAGAAAAAAAAACCTTGGGAATGTCAGAATTTGTGAAGAAAACCTCAAATGTGTTTTTATCACAAATAGAAAGTCAAAATGTGATATAACATTAAATAATATAAATCCCTTTTCTTTTTAAATTTTCAAATAAGATTTTGACAGCAAAATAGTCCACCAAGCCCCAGTGAAATGTGCTGTAGCCCATGTAGGTGTCGAATGAGCAGAAAGCGGAATAAATAAATGGCCCATGCAGGTCTCGAACCTGCGACCTTCGCGTTATTAGCACAACGCTCTAACCAACTCAGCTAATAGGCCGTATGCTCAGTGTTTTATATACAAAGAAAGAACAGGTAATGGAAAAGAAAGTGTTTTAAGTTATATCAACTTTATGAAATTACTAACCTACTTCTCATAGTTTTATTATGGGTTAATATATATGAAGTTAAGTGAACTTCGCACTTTGTACGTATTTGGTACTTAATTTTTTTTGACCTAATTGATACTTAAATTTGAAAACTATAAGCTAACTTATTTTTTAGGTTCCTTACTAACACCGTAAAAAATATATTGATGTGACACTAGTAACCAATAGCATGGTGACATGTGGTAGCATCACATGTTGACACGTGGAAAAAAAAATTAAATCAATCTTGATAACCATTTATCTAAGTTTATTCCCTATGTGTAAAGAAATTATAATTTTTAAAATAAATTATATATATATATTTTAAGATATATTTTTAATTTTTACCACGTGTCAATATAAAGCTATTATGTGTCATTGTGCTGTTAGACGTTAATGTTATGTCAACATATTTTTAACAACGTTAATCGAGTACCTAAAAAAGTACGAAATTAATTGGCTTTCAAGTTTAGGTACATAAAACGCAATAATTATACTAAGTCGGCTAGCTTTCAAATTTGAGTACATAACAAATTATATCAACTTGTGTACTACATAAAATGCTAAGTTCAAGTACTTCCGAATACATTAAACCTTTTATAATAGATATAATTCTTTATAGTTTATTTAAATAATTATTTATATTAATCCAAGTGTCTTGATCATTATTTTATAAAATTTTTAACGATTTTTAATATATCAAGTTGTCATAATATCATGTTATATGTTTAATATTAATATTTTAACGCAATGATTAGATAGAAAGATCAAGACATACTTTAGGCAAATATCACAATTATTGATTATTCAATCAAACTATTTTAGCATGGAAATAAGGTCCCTACATGATCTTCAAATAACCCCCGAAAGGTAATGATAATTTTAACACTTATAATTGAAATTAGATTACTTTTTGTCCCTTTTATTAAAAAATGAACAAATTAATCTTATCACATTTGATTAAAAAATAAATTGATTCTCCTGTTAAAAAATTAATCTATTTTTACTATTAAAAACTATTTGATAATTCTATCAACTATGTTAGTTTTTAACAGTAAAAATAAATGACAGTTTCAACAAGGATCAATTACTATTTAATCTAACATACAAGGACTAAATTACACTTTTTTTTTGTGAGGGAGGTAAAATACAATTTAACTAGTAATACAAAGGCCTCTATAGTATTTTTACTCTAAAACCACATACTAGAGAAGCCAATAAACCAATTGAAGACCCATTGAGGGCTTCAGTGAAAATTTCACAATGCATTTAATCAAACTCACCTCACCTCAATGGTGATATCCGAACAACATATTAGGGCTAAAATTTTGCATTGAAAGCTGTGAACCCACATTTGCATCTAAAGGGATTCTAAGTAAAGAAATAAAAACAAATAAATAGACTAGATAGCAAATTTCATCAAAAGACCATTTTTTCCTGTAACACACCAACTCAAGTTAATTGGATACACAAACAAGTTCGTTCGGTGATTGCTTATCTGTTGGATCACTAAAGGCTTCAGGTTCAGTGAAAACTGACATCTTCTTATTACAATATATATTCAAGTATATTTTTCACATCTCTACCATGGCCAGAATGAGGCAATAAAACTCAGCTTTCATGATCTTTGCTGCCAACAATGCTGCAAAGCCCCTTGAGGATATTTAAAGACTAAGAAACTAGCTTTACTTGGGCATCAGAATAGGCACAAAGCGCTACAAACTTACCATTGTCCATTGCAGAAAAATGAGAGCTCCACAATGAATTAAGTACCCAAAATTACCACACCAAGGCAACAAACAAGATAATCATGAATTCTCAATTGTCATTCAGCAAACAAAATCCAAAAGAACAAAAGAAAAGTCATTAAGCGAGTAGTTCCTCTCAATTCCCACTCTCTGTCCCACTAATAAAATGTGAGGCCAGTAAAATCACAGGATTACATTGGTGTAGTAATATGTACAACGCCAAATGCCTAATTCTACAACCCCATGCATGTTCCTTGTTATTCATTAGAATATTGGATGGATGCTACAAGAATATTTCATCTTCTAATAACAGGACCCTTGTACAGCCCTCTCCGAATCACAAAGTCATCAGGGGGCTGAAACTCTTCTAACCATGTCACTTCCGAAAACGTTTCTCCATTCATTTCAATCTCACCTTCATTTTAAATGAGGAAACGAATAAGAAAATAGCATGCAGCATTTGTCTTCAGGTTACAACATATCATAGAAGCTACCATCTAATACTAGGTTCAAAATTATATTTCTTACCAGGTAAATCCCTTCTTGGGGACCTCCGGAAGTAAGTGCAGTGTCGTCCATGCTCTGAGGAGTAAGGTGGTGATAAAATATCAAAAATAGCACAGGGAGTCCGTGCCCTGAAACAATGGATGTTGCCTCCACTTGTGGGATAAAGTACTGTTGTTGCACAAGGGGCTGTCATCTCAGTATCCTTGACAAGTTTTGCAGCTCTTGCTACAAACCACCAAAAATAAGCAAATCAAAGTCAAAGACTGAAGAATATACAATAAATGCCCTATACCCTAGGAAGGGTGAGGAGAAAACGGCATTATTTAAAATCAGATACATCACCACTTTGTCCATGAATATATTATCAATACTATTACATCAGTTGAACAAGCAACTACTTTGCGATTGGTGACAGATAGGCAGGTTTCGCTGCCATAGGCCACCAATAATCTCTTCTGTTAATCAGAAAAAAGGTCTAATCCAGATTTAGTATGTCCTATTTATCTGAAACGTCAGATTACAACATAAAACCCCTAGATTGTCTAGTTACTTTATTTCGTTAACAAGTTTGTTCATCAACTTTCTTACACTTACTTTGCAACCACCAACTTGAAATCAAACTAATGTACCCTAAGAAGAAATTCTTTGGTTCTAAACTTACCACTAACACCGCTCTGTATCCCTGTTTCCATGAATGATTCCAATTTGAATTGGTGGTCAAAATATTTAGATGGGATCAAATTCCAGTAAAAAATTGTTATTATAAACCCAAGTTGAAGTCAAAATCTCATAAGGTCTATGCTTTTGTTGGCTTCTATAACCATTCATTTTGTCTGGTTTGCTTTCAAACATTTTCTTTTTGGTGACAAAAGTTTCATTCTAATTCAACTATGCATTTCCCTAGCTAAGCGCAGTGGTCTCCAAATTTTTCACCAAATCAGTTAAGAAGTTATGTCATAAGCATTCTCCATAACCTAAACTACATCCATACAAGATGAGAAATTGAACAGGCGTTTTCACTTAGATGCTAGCCAAAAGGCTCTTTACATCTACCCTATTGAAAGAGTCATTAGCTGTAACAAAGAGACATCCACCAATTAGTACATTTAGTATTACCTAGGCCTTCTTCCTCCTATTCCAATCAACTTTCGATCAAGTAAGTTTTGTTCTAAAAGTATTTTCTGTCATTTTTAACCAAACCACCAGCACATGCAGTAACACAAAGAACTGTATATCACAAAGCAAATATAAATTTAAAAGGAGGTCCATTTCTCTCTGTCCTTCAAGAATACTAATTCTATAATATAAATGGAAAGAACAGCAGTTACATAGGATTTCTAACATCAGAAGATTAACATAACTCTATAAAGGTACTAGATCTTCTGGAACAAATTAAAAGAGAAAACTCCCGAAACAAAGGTATTTGGAAAAGAATAATAATTAAAAGTGGGACTGATGAGGTTTCAAGGAATACAAAGGATGATATCAGTACTGAGTCAATTGAATACAAATATATTAATTTGTTACCAAATTTATACGCAAGAACATATTATTCTATGAACATCCTTATTATGGTTTAGCTAGCATTCATCGAAGAAATATGGAAATGTTAAAAACATACCTTGTAGCGGATCTTCAGGCTCTGTTGGGTCAAGCCAATCATATGACTTAACGTGTAATGAGCCATAGATAAGCCTGCTCAACACTGTCATTCCAGGATGATTGTGCAGAGGTATGAGAGAGGAAGGTGGCATACAAAAAATTCCTATCTGCAGAGAAAAAGGAAATCAGAAAAATGAAGGCCTGATGGTAGCTGGTAATGCAACTACTATTTTCAAAAGTTCAAATTTAATTTCAACGGAAGTGTTTATTTTAATAAATTCTAGGAGACTTTCAACTAAATGCATCTTCCTCAGTTTAAAACTCTTAAAATTTTAGGTTCTCAATAATAGGTGATATCTTAAATAATAAAAACGATAGGTTTTATGAAGTTTGTGCTTACAGAGAAGCTGTCGCACTCATGCAAGTGCAGATACTTGATAGGTGGCAATGACTGATGGGTTCCATTCCGCTCATTTACAGGACCAGACCAATTACGTACCACCTGTGCCTCCTGTTCCAAACCTACATCAGAAGGCTTCATTTTCTCTGAAATAAAGTGACATTTTGTGTTAAAATACAACGAATATGCCATGAAACTTGGTTTCATCACTTCATGTGGAAACAAAAAAAACGTGGAGTTACATATGCGGTGGTTTAAAAATTTGCATGGTTAATCAAATAACAGAAAAGTTGAAATGATCAATTCTACCAAGAAAAGCACTTTCTCAATGTTATGGTATACCCTTATTCTTTGTACTCTAAATTAGAATAGTTGCAACCACTCACGATGATATGTTGATCCAAAACCATTAAAATACCAACAGATCTCAAAACTCACCATGATAGGAAAAAAAATTGGAATTAGGGTAGATAGATTCTAAGACCACATAAGGAAAAAGGGAAAATACAGAAAACCCCAATCACTGTTTTTCTATTTTATATCTAGAAGCATCCAAATGCTAAAGAATTATCAAGGCGTCTAGCGAGTAGAAAACATACTGTTCCACAACAATGGAGCAGCAGCTCAATGTGGAGAAAGCAGAACAATTTGGACTTTTAACTCATCATACAACAAGCTTTTATGCTCAAGATAAAAGTGCTTCAAAGATAACTAGTAGCTATTATTTTGAAGGTTGATTTTTAAAGGCCAAAGGCAACTAGCAATGAAGTACTGATATAGGTTGGTGAGCTGGATAACAAATTTCTCATTCAACTGAAATTCACTTTGCCAAAAAACTTTTCTTGTTTTTGTAATTAATGCGGGAGAAAATCTGGAAAAGTTTTGCCAATTAAATAATGTCAGGACCTCTTCCTACAGGACTAAAGTTTGAACTTAAACAAAAATGAGCTTTACATCCTAAACAATGAAGGATAATATTTCTTCTTCTTCTTCTTCTTCTTCTTCTTCTTCTTTCTGTTTTAACTATCAAGCCACATGGAAACTAGGTTTTCAGATCAGCCAAAAGGCGTGGCATTATTTATTGGTAGATCATGCACTTGCCAAGAAACTAACATAGTAGGAGTAGCATTAAGAAACTTCCAATAGCCGATGCCATCCCAAGAAAGATCCAACTTACTTAAATTAATTAACCCAAGAGTAAATTCATATGTTTCAATTTTGATTGAAAAATAAATAACAGCTAAATGCTAGAAAAAGGAGCTTCCATAGTACTTACTAACTACTAATTCTGAAAACATGCAGAAAATTAAGTATTACTTTCAACATGATTTTATCTCAGTTATAATACCAATAAAACATAGAAGACTTGGTTCAACTATAAGCTCAAAGAACAAACATGAAGAAAGAAAGAATCAAATAGTAAATACCTAGCACAGTACGAACTCTTTCAAGAGCTTCATCAGAAACAGGGCCATTGGGCGAGAACGCCGCTCTGCAAGTGTTATAAAGTCTCTGTATGTAATATGGCATGTTTGTAAAGACGATACCAACTTAACTGAATGGACCAAAAGCCTCTATATCAGCAAGCTGATAACGCCTTTTTGCAAGTAATGTACTAATTGATAGTGCGATAAAAGATACAATTCGGTGACAACTGGATCTGCGAAGTAACCCGCCGGTAATAGATCTGCATGGCAATTATTTCATCATTCCTCCCTGCTAATTTCACATACAACCACCCCACCTGACAAGGTACACATTGAGCCCAAAGTAAATCAACATAATTCATTTACAACAAAAACAGAGACTAAATAAATATAAAAAACACAGCCTCCCTTATTATGAATTTCAATTGTTCAGTGCACAATTTTATTGGTAATATTACTTTTGTTGATCGCACCCAGAAATTGATATGAACGATGACTTAAGCAACACAAGTCATTTGCCAGTAATATTGCTACTAGTATAACATTAGCTCACCCAAAACATAAAATGCAAGCAAATACAACAAATACTAAAATATTGAACAATTTTTCCATTATTTTTTCGTTTTTTTTAATTTTCTACAATTGAATCTAAATTTCCGAGGTTAAGATATGCAGAAAAGGAACAATAAACAATAAGGAATCCAATTTGCGATAAACATGAAACAGGATAGGATAACAAAAATATAAAATGAAAAATATGCGTGCAATTAATTAAAAGCAAAAACCAGAAAAGATGGAGAATCGAATAAAAAAGGAACTAACCCAATTTGAGATCCATCAAACTGATTATAGAAATGTTCGCAAGAGTTGAAATAAAGAACGAAGGAGGAATTTATTTCGTTTAAAAAAGAGAGAGAGAGAGAGAGAGAGAGAGAGGAGAGAAAGGGATCGCTGAAAGCAACACAACAGTGAGAAAGAGGAAGGAATAGGAGGATCTTTGTTGGCTGGGGGAGTTTTGGGGGCTGCGAATTGCGATTAGCTTATATGAATGAATATCAGCTTGATTTTACATAATTTGCCCTTCGCCTAAAATCCTCGTACTTTTTTTGGCCTTTTTTTTTTTTTGCCCTTTAATCATTATAGTTTGAGTAGGCTATTTTTTAAAGGATTAATTCAACAAGAGGCCCTAAATTATACCATTTGTTTTTGGAATTTTGATTTTTTTTTGGAAGTGAGTATCTAAACTTTATTTTGTAATTAAAATTAAATTTTATTGTTTCTACTTCGTTAAAAAAACTCATATCAACCAATCAAAAGTGTCAGTATATTAATATTAATATTAAATAAAAATAATTATTATTAATATTGAAACAAAAAAAACTTCTATATCATCCCTACCGTCTCTCTTCCGCTCCCCCTATATCCCTTTGCAACGAAATACCATACATCGTTCATGGTTAACTTCAAGGATCGACTTGCAACAAACAAACTTTTTGGCTCTTTTTTCCATCCAAACATTTTTCAGTTTCTTTAAAAGCAATATGTAACAGCCCGTTTTTAGTAAAATAAAAACAGTGATTTCAGGACCACAAATCTGAGATTAAAATATTTAATTTATTATTATTTTGAGGTCTGCAGCATGATTGTATGATTGTATGAAAATTTCGTTAAGAAATTTTATTATTTGAATACTCAATTTGATAAAAATGGCTAAATCGCGTAAAGTGTAAAACTTGAGTTCTAATAGCTAAATGTGTCTAATAACTATGGAACCTTAAAGTAAGGGTCCTTATGTTGTAATTAGAACATTTTTTATTTGAATGGACAAAGATGGACACATGACTAACTGAATTTAATGTTTTAATTAAAGGTTATTTAAGTAATTTAATAAATAAATATAGTAAAATAAGTAAAACAAAACAAATTCTCTTATTCATCTTCTTTTAGTCGAATTTTGGGGAGGAAAAACACATTATTTTTGAGCTTTTCATTCGTCCATATCTCTTTGCTTGCATGTGAGTATTTTTTGTCCCGTTTTTAATGATTTCTATGTTATTTGAGTCGTTGTAACTTAATCTAGCTAGCCCAGGAACTAATTTGCAAAATTGTTAAAGGTTTAGGGTTTTACCATTGATGAATATGTGTGTATCTTGATGTTTGATGATAGAAAATGAATAGTTGTTGTTAGAAAAACAACATTTGTTAAGTAATTTTGGTTGAAATTGCAAATTAGGGATTTATTTGTAAAATGTGAAAAATTCATGGTTAAACTGTGAAATAAATGGAATATAGGGCTTGCTAGGGACTTAATTAATATTCAACTAGCATGGGTATAAGTTAAATTGCATAAATTTGCATTTTTATGAGATAGGGACTAAATTGTAAAGAAGTTGAAATATTAGGGGCAAAAGGTAAAATTTCCATAATATGAAATTTGGATTAAATTGAATAAAATGATAATTAAACAAGTTAAATTTGATTATTTAGATCAAGAAAAGCAACGTACAGATCTAGATCGGGGAAAAAATAAAGTATTAGATTAATCGACCTGTTTCGATGTTTTTGTGATCGAGGTAAGTTCGTATGTTAATAAGCATTAATATAATTGTGTTTTAAATGCTTTATAATTGTATTATTGTTGAATATGATCTTACGGAAATGTTCGACGAAGAATTGGCTACGTATGAAATCCTGGTTGAACCTTAGGAGAATGACATGTCATTAGGGGTTATTGTGTTTGGGTACTGGTCCGTACATTCTACCGGTGGCTGAGTTTTCTGGCATGTGTTGCTGATTCTCGTCAGCTTGTGTGAGTAGCACCGTGTAGTTACGTCTTGATCGTCAACTTGTGTGAGTAGACCCGTTGATAGCTCAAGAGTGAGCATTATATGAGATATGAGATTGAGATAGCTTTGGCTATGTATTGACACTTAGTGTAATATCCCATACCCGTACCTGAGACCAGGATAGGATACGAGGCATTACTGAAATTTTCAGAATAATTTCAATTAATTTATATTATTTAGTATTCTTTTTCATGTTTCATGTAACATCCTTTTCATATATTCAATTCAAAATATCATATAAAATACGATACAATACTTAAATTTTCATATTTACATGCTCATTCAGGGTATCCGAACCTACCTGACTAAATTGCAGAAATACCAAGATTTAGGGGCATATTGGTAATTTACCATTTTCCCAAATTTCACTCAATCTTAAATTGATAATTTCATTCAATTTATTAATTTAGATAATAAAACAATTTATTCCCTTCAATTTAGTCATTTTTGACATTTTTACAAAATTGCCCCTAAAGTTTTACTTTTATTCAATTTAGTCCATGAGCTTAAAACATGCAAATTAGCCATGCTAACTGAATATTCATATATATTTTTCCTCCTCCTCCTCTCCATTCCACATCCTTAATGTATATAACATTCTTGTAAGTACGATTTCACAATTTACTTATTAATGCTCACATCAATCTGTTCACACGAGTCATAGTCACTCAATTATTTATAATTCGAGCTACAGAGCTCAAAATTAAGATCCGTAAATTTTCTCTAAAACTAGACTCACATATCATTCCACCATAAAATTTTAAGAATTTTTGGTTTAGCCAATTAGTAAAGTTTATTCATTTAAGTTTCCCCTGTTTCACTGTCCAACAGTTCTGACCTCTCTTCACTAAAAATTAATTATATCACAGTAAAAAACTCGGATAATGTTCCCATTGATTTCTATTGAAAATAGACTCATTAAGGATTCTAAGCATATAAATTTGAGGCTCTAATTAATTTTATCCAATTTTTGGTGATTTTCCAAAATCAAAACAGGGGAACCCGAATTCATTCTAACATTGTCTCACAAAATTCATTATATCTCATAATTTACAAATCCATTGCTTACACCATTTCTTCTATAAAAAACTAGACTCAATAAGCTTTAATTTCATATTTTATTCATCTTCTAATTCGATTTCTAAAATTTATGGTGATTTTTCAAAGTTAGTCTACTTCTACTGTCCAATATTGTTTTAGTTCAAGATGTTTATTACCATTTTTCCTCTAAATTTCAAAGGTCATACAATTCAGTCCTTGCTCAATTAGCCCATCTATTAAGCTAATTTTTCTCAATTAACATTTTATTCCATCATTCTAAACTATTACACAATCTTTAAAAATCAGAATTTTAACACTAAACCTTAACTCACAAATTTTCACAATTAGGTCCTAAAATCAATTTCTATTGAAATTACTTGATAAAATCATCAAAAAACAAAATCAAAGCTTCAAATTCATTTATTTCATCATAAACAGCTAACACTTATCAATGATAGCTTTTAATTTTGTTCATAAAATCAAAAACTAATGAATTAAACACTTGGACCTAATTGTAAAAGTCACAAAAACATAAAAATCTCAAAGAAAAGGTTAAGAATTGAACTCACATATGTCAAAGTATGAAAAGCCAGCAGCTTTCAGACCTCCCATGGCGTTTTTGCTGAAGAAAAATGATGATATCTCTAGATTTTTCAAATTTGTCTTGTTTTATATGTTTAATTTGCAAAATTTCCCATTTTGCCCTTGTTTCTCCTTGTCTTTTTTGCTGATTTTCTTGCCCAACCGTCCAGCCCATACAATTTGGGTCCAATTGCCTTTTAAATCCCTCCTTTTTAATCACTTAAACTATTTAATCATAATTTAATAAATTTCGCACTATTTTCAATTTAGACTTTTTTAATTAATTGACTAACCAAACGTTAAAATTTTCTAACGAAACTTTAATACTAACTTAATAACACTCCATAAATATTTATAAAAATATTTATGGCTCGGTTTATAAATCCGAGGTCTCGATACCTCATTTTCAACCAAATTTACCTGATTAATTCTTTTAAAATTGCAAAATTCACTAATTAAAAATAATTCTTTTAAGTTCGCGCTTGGCCTATAATTATTATTTTTTAAAATTTCTAAACTTACTCGTCGGATTTAGTGATCTCGAATCACTGTTTCCGACACCACTGAAAAATTTGGCTGTTACACTTAGGGTGCGAGATTCCCGAGTATCTGATATTATTCTAAATGGTTCAACGAGTATATAGATGAATTGGAAGAGTATGAAATTGATACGAGTTAGTACAGGTATGTACATGAACTATAAAATCATTGAATCGAAGAAGTTGATGGAATTCATGTCTAACCTTTGGATTGAATATGTGTTAAGTTTTGGATTTAAATTGAATTGTATTATGTAATGTTTAAGTACTTGTATTGTGGTTGAATGGTAAGTTTTTCTTATTAAGCATACGAGCTTACTAAGCTTTATAGCTTACTCTGTTTACTTTTCCGTATTTTATAGTGTTTCTCGAAGCTTGCTCGGATTTGGAGTTACCAGAGATCTCATCACACTATCAAGCTGTCATTTTGGTACTTTTGAACTTGTGATTTTGGTTATATGGCATGTATAAGAGTTGTGGCTATTATGGTCTATTGTTGGTAATGGATTTAGCCAATTGATTTGGCTTGTAAATTATGAATGCTAGTTGTGTGTATAGCCATATGATTTGGCTTATTTTGGTATATTTGGTTATGTATATAAATGTGCAAATGCCTTTTCTTTTATGTGGTTTAAAATTTCCATGTGAATGGTTATTTGTGGATTAGTATCTTGAGTATCAAATGATTGAAACTTGAGATTGGTATGCTTGTGGTATTAGGCAAAATAACGCATAATTGAAAATGACTATTTAGGTGAATTGTGAATGTGAAATTGGTATGTTTTGAATTGACAAAACATGATCTTATGAGCATTATAGTTGTTGATATTGGTATAGCATGATTTTAGGCTTGATTGAGATTGGTTGGAATGCCTATTGATGCTTATGTTATATGCCATTTGACATGTTTAGGTTGAGGCAAATTTGGGTGAGAAAGATGGCTTGAAAAATAGCTTATTTTTGTCCACACGAGCAGAGACACGGGCGTGTGTCTTAGTCGTGTGTGACACACGGCCAGGTGACACGGTCGTGTGTCCCATGATGTTTAATTAGAAACCAAGTTAGTATGCTCCACACGGCCCAACACACGGGCGTGTAACTTGGCCGTGTGGCATAAGTCAGTATACCTTACAGTTTTGGCACGACATAGCATACGGCTTGACACACGGGCGTGTGAGGCCATTTCGAAGGGTACACAGGCTAGTCACATGGGCGTGTGGTTGGTCGTGTGACGCAAGTCAGAGAGTTACATGGGGTAGGACACGTGCTGGGACACGGCCAGGTGGTCCCATTTTGAATGTCTACATGGCCTGTGGCACGGGCATGTCTGTGGCAGTATAAAACATACGGTCGGGCCACACCGGGGTGTGTCCCTTGTATTTTGAAAAATTTTCTATGTTTTACAAAAAATTTCCTAAGTTCTCAGTTTAGTCCCAAACCACTTCTAATGCATGATTTGAGCCTCGTAGGCTTGTATTAGAACAATATGATTGATTGTGAATGCATTTTATTGGATATGAAAAATATATAAGAAATGTATAATTGTTTAATTGTTAAGCCCGATAATGCTTTGTAACCCTATTCTGACGATGGATACGGGTTAGAGGTGTTATACAATGTGTCACGAGAAGTGGAAACTTCTGTTGGCACTATGCATCTCTATTGGCACTGTGCATCTCCATCTCAGATAATGAAACATCTTAAAATATTGAGGTCTAAGATATTCGGAGGCACCATAATAATAACAAATCACTCTATGAAAAATTTTTACCTTCTTAACAACCCCGATTAACATAGGCTTGGTGGAGCATTCACCAAGTTCTTTATGATTTGAAGCTTTCACAGAAACAGTGAGACTCTTGACGATTGCTTTTCCTTTGTCTACATATCCAATCCCTCCCTTGCCTGGATCTCTTTTTCCTATGGTAAGGATTTCATTAAGCTTGCTACTGCTGAAATTGAATTTTTTAAGCATAAGCTTGATTGCAACAAGCTCATTCTGGGTCTTCACTAGGTTGTTAAGTTTTTTCGCAAGTAGTATTCTTTAGCTTCATTTTGCTTGACTAGCCTTGAATTTTCATATTTCAAATGACCATTTTTTGTAACAATAGGCATTCACATCACATACCTGCTCCTATTTCCCCAGCATGATCTTGTAAGTCTTGAAAAAGGGCTGGGGAAAGTTTGAATCCAATTCCAACAGTGATGAATATAAGTGCAATTGAAATTCCTGGGGAGTTATGCATTTGTGTATTGATAAGACCATTCATTATTTCTTAAAGCTTGATCTTTCCCCCGAATGAACTATATAGCCAAGAGAAACCATGAACTAGAATAGAAGAGCTTACCCCACTTATGAGTAAATATTTCGTAGCAGCCTCATTAGACCGTACATCTTTCCTGGTATATCCAAATAATAGGTAGGGGTATAAATTGAAAAATTATGGGGCTACAAAGATAGTTATTAAATCGCTTTTAACTTGTGTGTGATGGTGCCAACATGGCATATTGGTTAGGGACTATTAGGATGTTATGTGACATGTTTTAGCTTGGTTTTACAGTGTTTAGAATAAGGTTTCAAGTTGTTTGTGTACTTAAAAGTTACCTTAATGTTTGGCTTGATTCAATTACCAAAATGGCATATTATAATGTCACAGGGTTAGCCACACGACCGTGTGTCACACATGAGATTGTGACACGGTCGTGTGCCATTGGGAAATAGGTTACATTTAGGTCACACAGTTTCTGATTGTCACATGGGTTGTCCACACGCTCGTGTGAGTACTATAGTTTTAGTAAGTTAAATTGTCACACGGTCCAGTCACACGACCATGTGACTTTTGTTGAATTTTTGCACTTTGATCCACATGACATCAATGAGTTACATGGTTGTGTGACTCCAATGCTACACAATTTCAGCCTATCATATGGTCATGTGACCCTTATTTTGTACTTTTGCCTTTCTTTTGTGAAAAGTTTCAAATCAGTCATTATTTGATTCTGGGTTGATTTTAAAGCTTTCATAAGTTTAATTTAAATGATTTTAGAGCATGATGTATGAGATTAAATGATTGTTTTAAATAATTTTTTTATTTAAAGTTGCAAGCTCTTATTATGTTATTTGTTGAAGCATCTCGTAACCTGATTCCATTTACAGGGACAGGTGAGGGGTGTTACAGCTTTCATGAGTTCCTTCTAGTAAGCATAATTGCTACAATCTAACACTGGGGGACTAGTGGTTAATGATCCTTCCATAACTTGCAATTAACAATACAGGATTCTCTACTAACTATGTTAAGTGGAAGCTCTTATACCAGTTGTTGACTTGAACTAATTTCTATGTTACATGAAACATAGTACGAGCAGACGTGACTGTGAAAGTGGGCACTTCTACAATAATTGTGACAACCACTGTGAAAGTAGGCAATTCTACAATAATTGTGACAACCACAACGAAAACAGGGGCAACAAAGTTGTTTATGCAGTCTAGTTTCCCTTAGTCTGCAAAGCATAGCTTAGTGAGATGAATCAACTATCTTTGAAACAAATACAACAAGTAATCTTAGTTCTAACACACCCCAGTAAAGAATCCCCACACTTAAATCTCAAAGACTAAATCTCTCACTAATAAATTCTCCCTCCAAAAACTTAGCTTGTAAAACCACTTATAAATAGGTTTTTACAATTCAAATGCACTCTTACAAATAACGTTCCTTACTAAATAGATAAGTACTCTTAATAATTAGTACAACCTATACAAGACTCTCGATTATATAAATTTTTTCGAGACTTGCTAATATAAGGAAGATCAATCATGATCCCTTTTAAACAATAGCTAAAATAGCTAAATACAATATAATATTAATGACCAAAGCAAAATGATTTATGGTAGATAAGAATTCAAGTTTCGACTAATCCAACTTCTTTTATCCAAAGGATTTGATATACTCGATTCAATCCGATCCAATTCTCAATATATGTTTCTCCAAGAGAATTACTTTTCATTGATGGGCTTGAATCATTCCACGATATTAGCATAGTTTAAAATTTTGGTTGAATAAATTGTCAATCTTCCAAAAATGATAAGTTGTTATTTTGTCGCAGTGGTGAAGGAAGTGGGCACTTCTTTTGGCATATCACAATAACTACAATATGTCAATAATCAGCATGAAGATGATGTTTCTCAACCTTAACCATCTTTAAGAGTAAAGAAGAATCATTCATTGGATAATGTTGTTGGTGATATTGAAGAAGTCAAGACGAAACATAAGTCTAAACTTAATTATCAAGATATTGGTAGATTGGCATGCTATACTTCCTCTATGAAGTCCAAAAAAGATTAAGAGCTCTCAAAAATGAAAATTAGATTCAAACCATGCAAGAAGAGTTAAATTAGTTTGAAAGATATGATGTATGGGAACTTCTCCCAATACCTATTGAGTGTAATAAAGTATTATCTTGACTATTATCGTAAGCAAATGTAGGTGACTTACTAAGTAGAGTCTTTTAGTGAGAGGCTTTGAGTTGCTTATTTGAGACTAGAAAATAGCATAACTACCCTTGTTAATTTTTTCAAAGAAATACCTCAAGTTGAAAGAGTTATGATCATATAATAAGTAGGATAGCAAATAAAACTGATAGACTTCAAGAAGGATGATTTCTCCTTCCCTTTGTTTTGTATTCTTCAAGTGACCAATTCTTTTCTTAACTAACAACGGGGTATTTTTTAGCACTTCCCCCCATAATAGCCCTTGAACTATTCCAAAAAAATTAATTAACCCCCATAATCTTTTGCACTCAATTGAGCCCTCGAACTGGTGAATTCCATCAAAAAAGCTATTTGATCGTCTTTGACTGTTACTCTGTTGATGTGGCTGTTAACGCACTAACATGATAATGCCACGTCAACAAAAATAAAAAATTCAAAATATTAAATAAACATATTTAATTCTTTTTTCTGGAATGAACTTGAACAATTTATTGTTCATGTTTGTTTCAAAATTATTTAAAAAATAAAAATTTAATTTTTTTAAAAATATTAAATTTCTAATTAATTATTGGATTTCTTTTTTTATAAAAAAATAGAAAACATATATAAATAAATTTTAATTTTATTAATTGTATGTGTAAAGTTTTTTTTAAGTGGGAATATTTTTCATCATGGACTTAACTTTTAAATGGTTTTTATTAATTTTATTAATATTTTTATAATATTTAATAATATTTTAGAAATTTATAAAAAATGTAATTTTTTTATAATTTAAGAAATTTAAGTTTAAAATGAATTTGAATAACCATTTGTTGAGGTTTGATCCAATAAAAAATTAATTTTTTTTATTATTGTTGACGTGACAACTAGTGCCACATCAACAACTATTATTGACATAGAGCACCATGTTAGCACCGTTAATGACCATGTTAGAAAAGTAACTGTTAAAAACTATCAAAAAACTTTTTTAATAGAATTCACTTGTTCAAGTGTTCAATTGAAAAGGCTACGAGGGACTTAATTAATTTTTTTGGAGTAGTTGAAGGTTATTTAAACTCTTTTCCCTCAATTTGGTTTGTAAAGTTTTTTATTGTAGTTTTTGGAAAATCAAGACTTTTTATTGTAGTAATTTAAAAAAAAATTACAGTATATCTTAATTGTAATTATAAATAAAACATATGAATAATTAAGTCAGAATTAATCGTTATAAAGCACAATCAAATTGATAATAAAAATGTATAGAAAATTAGAAATATATATATATCTAGACAAAATTTACAAATAATAAAACTTAAATAATTATATGTCTAGAGATGTCTTGCATTAAATTTATACATAGTATGAACCAAATTTGAAATTGCAAAGTTTCAAACCCTAAACCTTATAATTTAATTAAGGGTGTCTTTGGATGAGCAGTGATTGTGGCACAATAAAATCTTTTACCTTATAGATACAGTAATCAATCTCATCGCCACCATTATTTTTAACTTTATTGGAGTTAAACGCACCGCCCCTCCAAAAGTACCCTAAGACCTATTTGAAAATTGAAGCATGCCTTTTTAGTCTTTTAGTGGTTAATTTTCAATCAATGGCAAAAATAATATTTGGTAATTACAAAACTCAATAGGCTCCTAAGCAAGGGGTTATGGGCTAGTAGGACTCAACAAATTGCTTTTTAAATTTTTTTCATACGTCAAGTTATCCGCCTAATCCCGAAGGTTCACCTAAATGTGGGACGGTATGAGCAAAAATATTAGGCCCTAAAAATGAGTTTGGATAAAAAAAATGGGCTCATTTAAAATATAAGTCCGGCTCGAATTTGAATATTAAGGCCTGAGCCCAGCCCGACCAGGCCTATTTTTAAGTTTATAATACTTTATATTATGTAAATTAAAACACATTAAAAAAAATAAACCTATACTAAATATATAATACTATTCTAATGTAAAAATTAAAATAATGTTAAGATGACTATATAAAAAATAAAAAATATTAAAATAAATATATTATTAATTAACTTTATGTAATAAAAATAAATTTCTAAAAAAGCAAAATTTTAGTTAATTTTAGTTACAAAATATTTTATTAAGAGTAAATTTTAAGTTATTGGTGGATTGGACGAAAACCGAAGGATTCTATTAATCACAATCTTTTAGTGGGAAATGGGAAGACACTAAAACGGCACTCACCTTCTTTGGGTAAATATATATTTTGGTACTTGGATTTGTTATTAATATTCAATTTGATATCTAAACTTCTTTTTGGTCCAATTAAGTATCTAAACTCGACTTTTTGGCTCAAATTGGTACATGGATTTGGCTTCATAGTAAAAATTGGACCAAAATAAACTTTAGATATCTAATTGGATCAAAATTAACTTTAGATATCAAATTAAACCTTAAAGTCTTGTTCAAGTATGTAAATTGACAAAAAAAATATCTTAGGTACCAATTTAAATATTGAAGCTAACTTCAAGTACTAAAATGTGTATTTACCCTTTTTTTCCTTAAATATTCTTTAAATATTATTATTTTTATAAATAAAATTATATTAGTTATACCTATTTTTTAGCAAAATATTTTTTTAAATCTTATTTTTAAAATGCCCTTACTTTTTATTTGTAATTTTAAATAGGGATAAATATCAAATTTATATATTAACTTTGCTCTTTAGTGCAATTCGTGTATCATATTGCGTATATATATTTTTGGTGTGTAAATTTAAGATTTATCCCATAAAAATATAGCAATAAATTTTAGGTTATAATATGCTCTAAGTTTCTGTAGTATCCATTCACTTAAATTTAGTCCAATTACTTATCAAATTTGAAATTTAAGTCCAATTGTTAACACGGTTAAAATTCTTCATTTAAATTCTTTAGTGTGACATTTTGAAACAATAAAAAAATGATTAACTCGAATTTAACAAAAGATTTAACAATATTACCAATTACACCTGCATTTTTAAATAGGAAAGTTGAAATAAAAAAATAAAAATAAAGGGACTAACTTGAAAATATTGGAGAGACTTGTAATGGATTTCAACGTATATTTTAATTCCCGCGAATCAAATGAAAGACAGGTGCAATGGAAAACAGGGCAGCGGCCCTGCTTTTCCTTTCCTTTACCAAGAGCAGGAGGGGTTAGGTACTAACCAAAAACCATGAGCTATATATATATAATATCAATGTCAGACTCGGAATTGGGATATAGAAATCCGTTTTAATTGCTTAAGAAATACGGATATCGTTAAAAATGGCGTCGACGATGAAGGATACTTTCTACATATCACACGGAGCACCGACGCTGGCCATAGATGAGTCGCTTCCCGCCAGGTCTTTCTTGTAGTCATGGAAGGACAAAGTGTTCCCCCAAAAACCCAAAGCCATCCTCGTCATTTCTGGTCAGTGGGACACTTCCTTTCCCGCCGTTAACATCGTTCACCGCAATGATACAATCTATGATTTCTATGGTTTCCCTGACCGTATGTACAAGGTGGCTTTCCTAACCCTCCTAACTTTTCTATTTTTGTTTATTTCGGACTTTGGTTGATCGTATTTCGATTCTGAAAATTAAAAGCAAAGGACTGGGGATGTTAATTTGAATGGGGTTCTTCAATATAACTGGAATTTAGGCCATTATATTTTATTCATTTGAATGAGGTGTTCTATATAGCAGCTATGAAAATGATTGTTTTTTAATGAGATTCTTCAATATAAAAGTAATTTCGGCCATTGGATGTTGTTAATTTGAGCAATAAATGGTAGTTTGAGAACCCTGCTTTGAGGCCGGCTTCTCACTAGATTTATTCTGGTTTAAGTCTTACTATTTGTGGAGCCAATCCGGATTTATTCTAGTTTAGCTCAGGATATTCTAGTTATCAATCTGATCAAATATCGTAATAATTGATTCAGAGTGTAGTTATTCGGATGTGTAGCGGTTGTAATTGAAATTAAGCTTCTAACTTCTTAGGGGAAAAAATGGTAGTCGTAATCGGTTTCTTTTCCTTTTCGGTTAACAGCTGAAATATCCGGCACCAGGGGCGCCAGAGTTGGCACTAAGAGTGAAGGAATTGCTGATGGGATCCGGTTTCAAGCGTGTTGATGAAGATAGAGAACGTGGGCTGGACCATGGTGCTTGGGTTCCACTCATGCTCATGTATCCGGAGGCTGATATTCCAGTTTGCCAACTCTCTGTTCAGTCAAAAAGGGATGGCAATTACCACTACAACTTGGGAAAGGCTTTGGCCCCTCTCAAAGGTGAAGGTGTTCTTATCATGGGTTCTGGATCCGCCACTCATAACTTGAGGGCCCCTAGAATTGTAGATGGTATTGTTCCATGGGCTTTGGAGTTTGATACTTGGCTTAAAGATGCTCTCCTTCAAGGAAGGTAAATCATTCTTTCTTTTCTTGTAACTTCATTTTTCTTTTTCTATATTTTTACACGTTAGATTGACAACAATGTGCAATTGGTGTTTAAACATGGTGACTGATGTAACTTCTAACGAGTGATGATAAAACTAGCAAATCGATTTAGACAATGGAATCATTGGAAAGCTGAAAAAATGTTTAGGTTGTTTAGTGACTCTTCGCTTTTCTACTTCAATAATCAGACTGTCAAAAGGCTATGACTGGCAGTAGTATTCACATAGTATGTGTAAAGGTTATGAATTTGATTGGATTATGGTACTGATCCTAAATATATGCCCCCCTCAAATGTATATTTAACTGAGAAGTATATTGTTTGAGAAGATTCATGGCTCATGATTGCAAATTGCACTTAAAAGAAAGGGATTGATTTTAATGAACCAAGGCTGACATTCCTTTTATCTCCAACTTACTATCACTCTGTTCTTTGGGGTAACAATGATAGCAATTGGCATTTAATGTTTCTGATGAATGTTTTCTGTTTGTTCTTTTTTGTTGTCTCTTCGTTTGATTCTTTTTATAGATATGAAGATGTGAACTGCTATCAAGAGAAGGCACCGCATGCGAAGATGGCTCACCCATGCCCGGACCACTTCTATCCGTTGCAAGTAGCCATGGGTGCTGCTGGTGAAAATGCAAAGGCCAAACTTATCCATCACAGCTGGCAACTTGGTTCCCTTTCCTATGCTTCTTACCAGTTCAACTCAGCCAGCTGATGTTTCATTTAACAAGTGTGCTGCAATATCGCCTATTTATTCAATCTATTTTATCTCAAATTAAGTATATACAAGAAAGATAAAAATGCAAGCCCTTTGTTCAATCTGTGCAGTGTGTATATCTACACCTTTAACGACTTGAACTGTGTTCAGTTTGTTCCAATTAAATTTGACGCATGCAAAGTTTGTTTTACAACAGCCTGCTTTTGTTCTGTTGGTGTTATGTCCTTGTGGGCAAAGACTTGGTTGCAACACAATTCGGGACAATTTTTATATTATTTCTCAAACTAAACATCTTCAAATATTATTTTTCGGAATAAGTATTTTTCAGGAGTATTATGGAGTTTTTTCATTGAAGAAACACCATGAAAGAGATTTATATATATATATAAACAGAGACATATATATATGTTACAACGGATATTTGCTAATTGCTTAAAAAACAAAGTGTTTGAATAGAAGTAATACTTGTAATGATAACAACAATAAAACAGAGAAAAACAATACCACAGAAAATTGTTTGTACAATTTGGTTTCCTTACGTTGGCGGAGTCTAATTTAGTGAGTAAATCCAGTATCTTTAATCTCAATACAACAAATGATTTAAATTCTATCACAGTACAGTAACCTCACTTTTGTAATATCACTCACCACTAAGTTCTCCCCCTAAAGAACTTATGTAGTAAGCAAAACATGTTTACTTTCTCAAATGCACTTTTAAAAAAAACTCGTTCAACAATGAACAGATAAGTGCTTTCAATACTCAGTTACAAAGCATATACAAGTTGCTTAATACATAAGAGTTTTAGACTTGTTAACATAATGAAGATCAATTACAATTCAGTCTCCTATTAAACAACTTAAATAGCAGGATACAATATATATAAGAATAAAAACCAATGTAAAATGGATGGTTGAGATATGTCTTCAATGCTATCTCGGTTCAATCTCCATAATATAAGGGGTCCTATTGATTGATCTAATCTAATCCAATTCAATATTCAAGATAAGTTATTACGAATGGGTTGTTCTTCATAGTCAGGCTTATATACTTCCACAATATCAACCTCATTTAAAATTCAAAGATATTGCTTTAAAAATTGTCAACTTCAAATATTACAAGTAAATTGGTCTGTTGTAGTGATAGTTGTAATGGTCACTTTTCTTGACATTTTGATAGTCACTTCAAAACACTTGCCTTAACAATCGCCATCTTTAATAATTTTTTGAACAAAACCAAATAAATAAAGAAACTTATCATCAGAACAATTATGGTTGCCCTTCAACACAATTCACTTAATCCATCAAACTTAGCTAAGAAAATTAGCCATTAATGCCTTGTTTGAATTTGCATTATCAACAAAAAAACTATACTTATATCTATGTAAGATGATAAGAAAATGTGCAGTAGAGTAAAATCAATCACCAATAAAATCTCAAATATCCATTAGTTACAAAGCTTGTAATAAAAAAGTAACAAAAAGTTTGTAATAACAAAGTAAACAAAACAAAATAACTCTTATAAGAAGGGGTAACAAAAAAATCAAGCAGCAGCACCGTCATCTAGGCACCTACATCAGCTGAGCAAATTGTTGGGCAAAGCTATCTCGCAATACCTAATTTGCTAGATAACCTTGATCTCTCTTGAAGCTTTGCTATGACCCGGTTGCAAGATTCAATGGAAGCAGTGATATGAATAACCATCCTTTTTTTGAACCCTTCAAGATTACTCGAAAGGCTTGTGATAGTGGACACTTTAGGAGCCATACTCACTAGTAGGTTATACTTTATCCTCATCAGGTTGATCTGTAAGCTTAGTCAATGTGTGCTTTTCTTCGAGCCATTTTAGGGGAAATTTGAGCTCGGCAATAGCTATTCTAGGATGTTTAGTCGCTCGAATTAGTTTAGGATTTTGCTTCAAAAATACTTGAAAGTACCTAGCATGAACATTTTTAGCGTGTTTGACCGCCTTTTCATAGGCAATGTGGAAACTCCACCATTTCTACTACCTTTCTAATCATATTGGCAATTTGGAGGAGCAAAAGAAGAAAATAAAGAACAGAACAAGACATCAAGATCCAAGAAATATTTGTACTTGCTTACAAATGTGCAGCAAGGGAACTTATGGCTGATAGCTTATTTTTCTCATTTTTTCAATCAGAAAAACAATATATTTATAAAAAAAAATACATTACCAAATACTCAACTAACGCCACTAATCATACTTTGAAACAAGTAAAACTTAATTTGCACACAAGTTGATTATGTAAATCAATACCTAAAAACATAAAAAAATACCAACTTAGTTCACTTTCAACTAAGTAACTTAACAAAGTAATTAAACAACAAACTTGCTGTGGAGCAAGCATACGTGTTGCAACATGTTTACAACATGTACTTCAACCAAAAATATCACAGCAACATGGGTGACCAATTTTCAACACTCTTCTTTGGACTCCATGTTGCGAATACCAATCATTCAACAATTTTTAAGCTTGCCAGTACCAAAATGCCTTGTTTCAAGTTAACCTTGCTCAAACACTTCATTTTCAACTTATCTTCAACCATGGCCTCATACTCAACCAAATATGACTCACACATTTGACCATACCAGTCTTTTGTGCCAAAGATTTGTTCTTAAAATGGAGTATTTCCTCCTTCACAGCATTGGTTGGTAATTTTCCTTCAAAAACACATCTTGTCTTGTTCCCTTGTTCATTACAGTCCTGTTTATTCTTGTACAAACAATTTGTGATTATAGTTTGCTTGCCTTCAGTCTGCCATTTTAGCTTACACCCGCTTGAGTTTGCATTTTGACTATTTGCCACTTTGGCTTGCAATTCGATAGGCTCACACTTTGATAGGCTCGCACTTTTCTTATTATCTTTAACATGCTCGCAACTTTACAAGGCTCGTACACTTTGATAGCTCGCACATTTGGCTCATTGTCTTCAACAGGCTCGCAACTTTACAGCTCACACTGAGCTTCCACATGTTGCTAAGCTCGCACCTTTGACAGGCTCACACATTTGCATACTGTCTTCAACATGTGTCTTCAATAGGCTCGCACCTTTATAGCTCACACTAAGCTTCCACATGTTGTTGAGCTCTCACATTTGACAGACTCACACTTCGCATATTATTTTCAACAGGCTCACAACTATACAGGGCTCGCACCTTTTGATGAGCTCGTACCACTTGCTGAGCTTGCATATTTTGCTTTCAAGCTTGCCACTTGCATTTTGGACAACTCAGATACTTTCCTTGAAACTCCTCCTTCAACTTATCCAAGCTTCTTTAGAAGTCACACAGGGTTGAGTTGTTGTTGTCTTCTCTACAAGCAGTTTTAAATGACATGCTATAACAACACGTTTTCAGTTAAATCAGAATAGTAATTTTGAGACCATAAATCTGGTGAGTAAAATTTAATTTTATTATTATTTTAATGTTTATGGAATGTTAGTATGGTCATATAAAAATTTCATTAAGAAATTTTGACGTTTGCATGTTTAATTATGTGAAAAAGACTAAATTGTAAAAAGTGCAAAAGTAGAATTCTATATGTTAAAAGTATCAATTAGCTATAAAAATTTAAAGTGAAAGGACTTAGATAGTAATTAGGCCAATAGATTAGTTAGTGGGATTATATGGCAAGATTTGATTGAAACTTTTTAAAGTTTTAAAGGTTATTTTGGTAATTAAGTAAATAAATGTTAAAATAATAAAAACAAAAGAAAGAAAAAAGATATCATCTTCCATTTGTTTCCTTCTTCAACAAAAATTATCAAATGACCATAGCTAGGGTTCGGCCATTTCATTTTTGTTAGAATGGTATGTATTTCGATTCCGTTTTTAATGATTTTTATATTTTCGGGATCGTTGTAGCTTAATCTAGCTAGCCCATGGACTAATTTACAAAGATGTTAAAGGTTTAGGGATTTTACATGAATATGTTTGTATGGTTTTTGAAGTTTAATAGAAGATTTTAAGTTCTTTTTGCTAAATAAACAAGTTTTGTAAATAGATTTTTGATGAAATTATTATTTAAGGACCTATTTGTAAACATGATAAATTTTATGTTTAATTCTTGAAATGATGATTTGTATGGATTAGTAGAGGTCCTTAATGCATTCGGCTAGCATGAAATGTGGATGAGATTACTTAAATTTCAATTTATGAGCTTAAGGACTAAATTGTAAAGAAGTTAAAATATTAGGAGCAAATTTTTAATTTTGCAAAAGTATGAATTTTGGACTAAACTAAATAGTTTGAGTATTAAATGGATTGAATTTGCTTATTTAGCTTAAGATAAACCTCATACAGATTTAGATCGGGAAAAAGCGAAAGCCTCGGATTGATCGACTACGTTTTTGCATTTTGTTTGTCGAGGTAAGTTCGTATGTTTAAATAACATTTAGTGTTATCTTGATTCATTGCCATTGTTCTATTTATCATGTAAATAAATACAGAAATCCATTGATGTTACAACGATTATCGAGCCTCGTTTGAACCTTAGGAATATATAGGATACAAATGACATGTCATTAGGGTTAGCATGTTTCGGGTGCTAGTCCTAAATGTCCTACCGATGGCTGAGTGTAACAGCCTGATTTTGGGCCTAGTTGGAATACTGGTTTGGGACCACAAATTTGACGTAAGAAAATTTATTTTTATTATATTTTTATGGTCTACGATTTCACGAAATGATTTTGTGAAAATTTCGTTCAAAAATTTTAACGTTTGGCCACTCAATTTAGTCAAAAGGACTAATTTGTAAAAGTGCAAAAGTTGAGTTCTACATGCTAGAGGTGTCCAATTATGAAATTTTAAATTTGAGGTCCTTAAATGGTAATTAGACTATTGGATAATTTTTTGGACAAAAATGGACATGAAATAGGTGAAATAAAATATTTTTAAGTTAGGGGTATTTTGGTCATTTAGTAATTAAAAGAATTAAAAAGCCAAAATCAAAGTAAAATTGTGTCCATCTTCAAGCTATGCTGAATTTCACAAGGGGAAACCATGGCTAGGGTTTTTCAAGCTTCCAAGCTCGATTGTAAGTCCGTTCTAGCCTCGTTTTTAATGTTCTTTACATTTTTGAGATCCTCGTAGCTCGGTTTACCTAATTTCTACCAATATTTTGAGTTAGGGTTTATATTTAAAAATTTACCCATGGATGACATGCATGTATTTTGATGTTTTATGGAAGAATATGAATGTTTGGGGTGTGATAAACAACTTTTACTAAGTTATTTTTTATGAAATTGCATAAAAGGACTAGTTTGTAAAAAGTTGTAAAATGTGTGTAAGTGTCTGATTTAGTGCAAATTTTGGACTGCTATAGTTATGAAAATGGTTCGGCTAGGCCTAAAATGCAAGGAAATTGAATAAAAATTATTTTTCTAGCCTAGGGGCAAAATCATAATTTTGTGAAACTTTAGGGGCAAAATTGTAATTTTTGCCATAGGATGTTTTTGGGCTTATCTGAATAATGTGAGCATTGAATAAGTAAAATGTGTTATTATAGATCAAGAAAGACGTGGAATTGACTTTGATCGGGGAAAGGAAAAGATTATGGACTAAATTGCAAAACTACTATATTTTTTGCACCGAGGTAAGTTTGTATGTAAGTAATATCTTGTTTTTATTTATGTTATAATTTTTTGTTATTATATGAGATGTGGTTGAATATTGAATGACCACTTGATGTAAATTTTGAATTGAAATTGATTATTGATGAACTGACAAAAGGTTCAAAAGTGTGGAATTTACTGGTTGGACCTTCGGAATAGAAAAGATACGAATAATTCGTCGTGAGAACACATGTATAGTACTATGTGCAGGCTACTATGTGTTTAAAATGGTTTTAGGTCACGTGTGTAGTACTAAGTGCAAGCTACTATGCGTACCTGATAGCTTCGATCACATGTGTGGTACTAAGTGCAGGCCACTATGTGTAAAAGATAGCTCTGGTCACAAGTGTGGTACTATGTGAAGGCCACTTTGTGAAGAAGGTAGCTTTGACTACAAGGGTGGTACTATGTGCAGGTCACCGGGCATCCGTTATTATTTCGATGTGTTCAACGGGAAATGACTAGGTGTAATTGAATATGACTATGTGATGAATAAGTGCCGGTTCATGTGTGTAAACTTATGAGCAACGTGCTCGATATGTGATCGAACTTTGGTAAGATTGATATGGAGTAAGTGTTACAATGAAAGTTACTACAAAGAAAGTATGAAAGAGTGAAATTTAGTAATAAAACAGTTTTGGACAGCAGCAGTTGTGTAACTTTGAAAAATTACCAAAAATAGTGGAAATCGAATTAGAAGTTGAATAAGATATTAAATAAAATATTATTAAGTCTATTTTCATATAAAGGAAACGGTGTAAGTAAAAGAATTTCATATTATGAGATATTTTAAATTTTTTGAGACAGAGTCAGAATGATTTTGGAATCCCCTGTTCTGATTTGGGAAAATCATTAAAAATTGTAAAAAAAATAATGATAGGTTATAATTTATAGGCTTAAAATCCTTAATGATTTTATTTTTCAAAATAAATAAACGATAACATTATTCAAATCTTGTACGAAGAGAAAATTAATTTTTAGTGTAAAGGGGTCGGAACTGTCAGACAACAAAACAGGGGTGACTTTAAAGAATAAACTGTACTTATTGGCTAAACCAAAAATTCTGGAAATTTTATGGTAAGAAGATATATGAGCCTAGTTTTAGGAAAAAATTGCGGATCTTAATTTAGAGTTCTGTAGCTCAAGATATAAATAATTTAGTGACTATGACTCGAATAAACAACTTGAGATGAACATGAATAAATAGTGGAACTATGTGCAATTATGATTGTATTATCTTGAGACCATATTGTGAAGATTTATAAAAGCATGTTAATAGTACTTATCATTTACATACCTACTTACCAAGCGATAATGCTTACCCCCCTTCCTTTCCTTTTTCTAGTAGTGTCATAGATGCTAGCTCGAGTTGGAGGTTGTCGGAGATTCTATCACACTAACAAGTTATTGATTGGTACAATATTAACGATTTTCAAGTATTTTTAAGTCTATGGCATGTACAAGGACTTGATTATGTGTATATGTTATTATGAGTTGGCCTAAAATGTTGGCCTATAATATTTGATAGTTCATTTTGTATAAGGCCATTGAGGATGGCTAATATTAGTTAAGTTATATGTTTATGATGTTGTATTTTGTGGATGTGCAAGCTTGCATGACTTGGTTGAATGAGTGTGTGATGATTAATTATGGAAAGTGAAGCATGTGAATGGTTGTGTGAAGAACACGGCCTTAGACACGGGCGTATACCTTTATTTTCAAGAAATTTTCTAATGTTTTCCAAAGTTTACGGTTTAGTCCCGGACCATTTCCAAAGTATGTATTGGGCCTCGTAAGCCTATTATGCATGTGTATGAATGATTTTAAATTGAATGAAATTTTATGACTTGGTTTAATACGTTTACAAGCGTATGTGTTTCAGTAATGCCTTGTACCCTATTCTGGCGTCAAATACAGGTAAGGGGTGTTACACTGAGGTCTGGCATTTGTTGCAGATACTCAACAGCTTGTGTGAGTAGCACCGTGTAGCTTACATTTCGACCATCAGCTTGTGTGAGCAGACCCATTTTACGGCTTGAGTGAGTAACGATGTAAAGGAAATAGGAAAGGAAAGGTTATATGTTTAGCACAGTTCGTGTGAGCTCTCTCGCGTATCTAATGTTATTCTAAATGGTTCAACGGGCATGAAAAAGGAAAGCAACGATAAGTACCCTAATGACATATGTCATGAATCTATGAAAAGATTTGAAAAGGAAATGTTTAATGTAAGTATACTTATGTTCATAAAGTTGATGATTTCTAATGAAATTGTTCATGTATAATGACTTACCTTATGATAGCGCAAGTGAATTGTGAGTTGATGTACTAACATATGTTGTTGATGGTGCTTAGGCTTGTGCCAAGCTTGTGGTTGGATTATATCATGCTTAATTTTAATGTTATGCATAGGTTATGTTCATGTTACGCATTGAAATGGTAAGTTATGTTCTTGGTTGGATTATATTGTAACACCCCTAACCCGTATTCGACGCCGGAACAGAGTTACGGAGCATTACCAGACTAATAATCGAACAAACGGACATTTCATGTTCATATCACATTCAAATCAAGCCCAATCATAATCAATCATAAAGTCTTTTATATGGGTCCTCGAGGACCAAAATAAAGATTAGAATCAAGTCGGGACTAAATCGGAAGCTCGGAGAATTTTTTTTTGCAAAATCACAAAATTTCTCCTAAGTGCAAGGGACACACGCCCATGTGGCCAGGCCGTGTGGCTCACACGCCCAAGTGACATGCCAGTGTCTCAAGCTGTGTGGGCATTCGATATGAGGCACACGACCGTGTCCTAGCCCGTGCCCATATTCGTGTAACTCTTTTACTTGGGTCACAGGCCAAGCCACATGCCCATGTGCTAGGCTGTGTAAACAATTAAATTTGCATTAATTAGGTGCAGGGGTCACACGACCAAGACACACTCCCGTGTGCTAGGCCGTGTGTCACACACAGTTGAGACACATGCCCGTGTGGACGAAAATAGGCCATTTTCTAAACCATATTTCTCACCCAACTTGGTACCAACCTAAACACCTCAATGTGCATATAAACATGACATATTTAAACATTCAAAACCAATCAATAACAAGCTTATAACATCTTATAAGATCACACACAACCATGATACTAATACGCACCTTAATTGGCTACTTTAAACATGCCAATTTAAACTTCCAAAGATCTATCTAAATGGTCAAACACATGAAGGAGACTTTGTGCTTAAAATTTAACATACATATCATATCTCAATTTCAACCATTTGGTGCATAAAATACCAATTCAAAAACAAGACGTTCACATGGAAACCATACACCACATATCATAAAGTCACATACACATGTTTACATAACAAAACATATATCATTTTCAAGCCACAACAAGACATATAGACTATCATTAGACAAAATGACCTATACATGCCGTTATAACCAAGATTCTAAAACCACAATACCAAAATAGCCGATAGATAATGTGATGAAATCTCCGCCAACTTCCAACTCGAACAAGCTTTTGATATCTAAAAACACAAAGAAATTAACACAAAGTAAACATGTAATGCTTAGTAAGTTCGTAATTCAAAAATAAATCTTACCACTACAATTTATAACCATAAGCCACTTTAGTCAATCTAACATATCTTGGCCTTAGCCTAAACAACATTAGCCTCTCAATTTTAATTATCACATAAACTAACAAACCATCTCAAAACATCATAGCATAAGTACACACTCCTGAAATGCATTCACATTTTCAAGCATGTGTCTAAGCTTATTTTGGTCATCTAATAATTCATACTTTTCCATGCTTTCATAGCAATTCTAATTGAAGCATTTGACGATCTTTCCTTCTTTTCATACCTATTTAACCACAATTTAAGTAAGTAAAACAAGGCATATCACAACTCGATTTGGCCCAAAAGCCTAACACATAATCATCAACCAAGTTAGCCATGCCATGTATTCATATGTCATAAACGTATACCATTTCCACGTATTTCGCGTACATACCTGTACTAGTTCGTATTGAACTCATATAACCTTGTAACAGAACTGTGCCCGTTGACCTACTTAGAATAATACTAGATAAAAGGGTATCTCGCACTCTATGTTACAACATGTAAATCAATTTACCATTAATAGGTTCCAATTATTAGCTAAAGTAAAAAACAATCAATATTAGTATGAAATTATAACTTAACCAAATAAGATTTCAGTTCTTTCGATAATTCAAGTAACCTTTTACCAATATCTATTAGCGACGTGGCACTCGGTGCCTAGCGGTAAACCATAGAGAAGTTTGCACCCAGCGCTAGTCAGATTAACCAACGATATTGAATGTGAGCCCAGCTCTAGTTGGATAAACCAACGATATTTGCACCAAGTGCTAGTCGGATATACCAACGATAATAATAGTGAGCCCAGCTCTAGTTGGATAAACCAACGATATTTGCACCTAGTGCTAGTCGGATATACCGACGATAATAATTTTGAGCCCAGATTTAGTTGGATAAACCTATGATATTTGCGCGCAGCACTAGTCAGATAAGTTGAAAAAGATTGCGCCCAATGCTAGTCGAATATATCGATGATTGTACAATTATTTACTTCCATAAATTCCTCATTCATTTTCCTTAACATTAATTCCATAATATGCATACATTTTATATCAATAGCTAATTTATCATTAATTAATTTAAATTGTAATTAAAAATAAAATTAAGTTCGAGTCCACGAACTTACCTCGACGAGTTTACGTAAACTTGAAGGAAACTAGTCTGATATTTTCTCTTCGCCTCATTCTAACTCCGTATGAGGTCTAACCGAATCTATACGAATGAATTTCAACTTATTTCAATACAAATCCCATTCAATTTATTCCAACACATATGTTTTACAAAATTATTATTTTACCCCAATACTTTTAATTCTTTGCAATTTAGTCCCTAGGCTCGGAAAATGAAATTCATTCAATTTTATCATTACCCAAACCTAGCCAAATATTAAGCATACTTATATCAGCCCATATATTTCACATATTCACACTTTTATCAGACAATTTATCACATTTCTCAATTAAATCCTTATTTGACAAATTCATTAAAAATTACTTAACAAAAGTTGTTTAATCAATAACAATGATTTATTTTCTTCCATTAAACTTCAAAAACAACCAATATGTTCTAAAGTAAAAAGCTTAAACTTTCAACCATCTAGATTAAGCTATAACAATTCCAAAAACATAAAAATCATAAAAAACGGGACAAGAATCACTCACCAATTGAGCTTCAAAGATGTCAAACCCTAAGGAGCAAAAAAAATGGCTTCTTTTCCCCTTCACAAATGGTTAAAGAAGAATAAGAAAATATGATGCCTTTAATGTTTTATTTATTTTTATCAATAATTACTAAATTCCAAATTTTACTTTACCAACTTTACTATTTGTCATGATTACAAAACCATGCTCATCCACTATCACCTTTAATGGTCTAATTATCATATAAGGACCTCCACATTTAAGTTTTATATCTATTTAACCCCATTAGCTAATAGAACACAACTTTCACAATTTATGCGATTAAGTCCTTTTCATCGAATTGAACATATCAACGGTAAAATTTTTAACGAAATTTTGATACTATCATACTATCATGCTGTAGATCACATAATAATAGAAAAATAAAATTTTCTACATCATATTTGTGGTCCCAAAACCACTGTTTCGATTTTACTGAAAACGTGCTGTTACATATATAATGTCCACACGGCCTAAGACACGGACGTGTGTCTTAGCTGTATGTGACACACGACCATGTGTCCCTATTTCGATTGTTAACGGCCTGAGACATGGGCTTGTGACTCTTGCAGTTTAATTTTTTTCTATTTTTTCTCAAATGTTTCAAATATTTTTGATTTAGTCCAGAACCATTTCTAAAGTATTTCTAAGGCCTCGAGGGCTTGATTAAGGGACAATATACATGTATATGAATGGATTATGCTATGTTTATATCAATATTTGGAAATGTATGTTTTTATATTACATTTATACGGTAATGCTCCGAAACCCTATTCTTATGATAGATGTAGGTTAAGGGTGTTACATTTAGTGGTATCAGAGCTATGATTTAGTCAGTTCACGGATTGAACGTAGCGTGTACAAGTCTAGAAATAACGTGTACCTAATTTGACATTTACATATTGCATGTATAAATAATTATAATGATCTAACACGAAATTAAATTGATATGTTTATTTTTTAAATGTGTATAATTAAATAAAAATTTCATACATTAACCAAAATTGGAAGTTTATTTATATAATTGTATCGAATCAAAATTCGTGTATCATATTGCGTATATATTTTTGGTGTGTAAATTTAAGATTTATCCTATAAAAATACAGTCATAAATTTTAGGTTATAATATGCTCTAAGCCTTTATATTATCCACACATTTAAATTTAGTCCATTTACGGATCAAATTTGAAATTTAAGTCCAATTATTAACCCGGTTAAAATTCTTCATTTAAATTTTTTGGTGTGACATTTTGAAACAATAAAAAATAACATTATAATTAACTTGAATTTAACAAAAGAATTTTAACAATATTGCCAATTACACTCGTATTTTTAAATTGGAAAGTCTGAAATAAAAAAATAAAAATAAAAGGACTAACATGCAAATATAGGAGAGACTTGTAATGGATTTCAACGTAAATTTTAATTTCCGCAAATCAAATGAAAGACGGGTGCAATGGAAAACAGGGTAGCGGCCTTGCTTTTCCTTTCCTTCAACAACCATGAGCGGGAGGGGTTAGGTAGAAACTAAAAACCATGAGCTATATATATATATATAATATCAATGTCAGACTCGGAGTTGGGATCTGCAAAACCGTTTTAATTGCTTAAGAAATACGGATATCGGTAAAGATGGCGTTGTCGATGAAGGATACTTTCTATATATCACACGGAGCACCGACGCTGGCCATAGACGAGTCGATTCCCGCCAAGCATTTCTTGCAGTCATGGAAGGACAAAGTGTTCCCCCAAAAACCCAAAGCCATCCTCGTCATTTCTGGTCATTGGGACACTTCCTTTCCCGCCGTTAACATCGTTCACCGCAATGATACAATCTATGATTTCTATGGTTTCCTGACGCTATGTACAAGGTGCCTTTCCTAACCCTCCTAACTTTTCTATTTTTTTGTTTAATTCGGACTTTGGTTTATCGTATTTCGATTCTGAAAATTAAAAGCAAGGGACTGGGGATGTTAATTTGAATGGGGTTCTTCAATATAACTGGAATTTAGGCCATTATGTTTTATTCATTTGAATGAGGTGTTCTATATATCAGCTATGAAAATGATTGTTTTTTTAATGAAATTCTTCAATATTAAAGTAATTTCGGCCATTGGGTGTTGTCAATTTGAGCAAAAAATGGTAGTCTGAGAACCCTGCTTTGAGGCCGGCTTCTCACTAGATTTAATCTGGTTTAAGTCTTACTATTTGTGGAGCCAATCCGGATTTATTCTAGTTTAGCTCAGGATATTCTAGTTATCAATCTGATCAAATATCGTAATAATTGATTCAGATTGTAGTTATTCGGATGTGTAGCGGTTGTAATTGAAATTATGCTTCTAGCTTCTTAGGGAAAAAAATGGTAGTCGTAATCGGTTTCTTTTCCTTTTTGGTTAACAGCTGAAATATCCGGCACCAGGGGCGCCAGAGTTGGCACTAAGAGTGAAGGAATTGCTGATGGGATCCGGTTTCAAGCGTGTTGATGAAGATAGAGAACGTGGGCTGGACCATGGTGCTTGGGTTCCACTCATGCTCATGTATCCAGAGGCTGATATTCCAGTTTGCCAACTCTCTGTTCAGTCAAAAAGGGATGGTAATTACCACTACAACTTGGGAAAGGCTTTGGCCCCTCTCAAGGATGAAGGTGTTCTTATCATGGGTTCTGGATCCGCCACTCATAACTTGAGGGCCCTTAGAATGGTAGATGGTATTGTTCCATGGGCTTTGGAGTTTGATACTTGGCTCAAAGATGCTCTCCTTCAAGGAAGGTAAATCATTCTTTCTTTTCTTGTAACTTCATTTTTCTTTTTCTATGTTTTTACACGTTAGATTGACAACAATGTGCAATTGGTGTTTAAATATGGTGACTGATGTAAGTTCTAACCAGTGATGATAAAATTAGCAAATCAATTTAGACAATGGTATCAATTGGAAAGCTGAAAAAATGTTTAGGTTGTTTAGTGACTCTTCGCTTTTCTACTTCAATAATCAGACTGTCAAAAGGCTATGACTGGCAGTAGTATTCACATAGTATGTGTAAAGGTAATGAATTTGAGTGGATTATGGTTCTGATCCTAAATATATGCCCCCCTCAAATGTATATTTAACTGAGAAGGAAGTATATTGTTTGATAAGATTCATGGCTCATGATTGCAAATTGCACATAAAAGAAAGGGATTGCTTTTAATGAACCAAGGCTGACATTCCTTTTATCTCCAACTTACTATTACTCTGTTCTTTGGGGCAACAATGATAGCAATTGGCAATTCATGTTTCTGATGAATGTTTTCCGTTTGTTCTTTTTTGTTGTCTCTTCGTTTGATTCTTTTTATAGATATGAAGACGTGAACTGCTATCAAGAGAAGGCACCGCATGCGAAGATGGCTCACCCATGGCCGGATCACTTCTATCCGTTGCATGTAGCCATGGGTGCTGCTGGTGAAAATGCAAAGGCCAAACTTATCCATCACAGCTGGCAACTTGGTGCTCTTTCCTATGCTTCTTACCAGTTCAACTCAGCCAGCTGATGTTTCATTTAACAAGTGTGCTGCAATATCACCTATTTATTCAATCTATTTTATCTCAAATAAAGTAGATACAAGAAAGATAAAATGCCAGCCCTTTGTTCAATCTGTGCAGTATGTATATCTACACGTTTAACGACTTGAATTGTGTTCAGTTTGTTCCAATTAAATTTGAAGCATGAAAAGTTTGTTTTACAACAGCCTGCTTTTGTTCTGTTGGTGTTATGTCCTTGTGGGCAAAGACTTGGTTGCAGCACAATTCGGGACAATTTTTATATTATTTCTCAAACTAAACATCTTCAAATATTATTTTTCAGAATACGTTTTTTTTCAGGAGTATCATGGAGTTTTTTCATTGAAGAAACACCATGAAAGAGATATATATATATATACACACACAGACATATATCCATGTTAAAACGGATATTTGCTAATTGCTTAAAAAACAAAGTGCTTGACTAGAAGTAAAGGTTGTAATGATCACTGCAATAAAACAGAGAAAAACAAAACACAGAATATTGTTGGTATAGTTTGGTTTCCCTACATTGGTGAAGTCTAGTTTAGTGAGTAAATTCACTATCTTTAATCTTAATATAACAAATGATTTAAATTCTATCACACCTAGTATAGTAATCTCACTTTTGTAATATCACTCACCACTAAGACCTTAGGCAGAAAGCAAAACATGTTTATTTTATTAAATGCACTTTAAAAAAAAATCGTTCAACAATGAACAGATAAGTGCTTTCAATACTCAGTTACAAAGCATATATAAGTCGCTTAATACATAAAAGTTTTAGACTTGTTAATATAGGGAAATCAATTACAATTCAATCTCTTATTAAACAACAACTTAAATAGCAAAATACAATATATAACAATAAAAACCAACATAAAATGGACAGTTGGAGATATGTCTTAAATGCTATCTCGATTCAATCTCCACAATATAAGGGTCCATTTGATTGATCTAATATAATCCAATTCAATATTCAAGATAAGTTACTTCAAATGGGTTATTCTTCATAGTTAGGCTTATACAATTCTACAATATCAAAATCATTTAAAATTCAAAGATATTGCTTTAAAAATTGTCAACTTCAAATATAACAAGTAAACTGGTCTGTGGTAGTAATAGTCGTAATGGTCACTTCTATTAATATTTTGATAGTGACTTCAAAACATTTACCTCAACAATTGCCATCTTTAAGAATTTTTTAAACAAAACTAAACAAATAAAAAATCTTATCATTAGAACAAATAATTATGGTTGCCCCTCAGCACAATTCCCTTAATCCATCAAACTTAGCTGAGAAAATTAACCATTAATGCTTGTCTGAATTTGCATAATTATCAGCAAAAATACTATAATTATATCTATGTAAGATGATAAGAAAATGTGCAGTAGGGTAAAACCAATCACCAATAAAATCTCCAATATCCATTAGTTACAAAGCTTGTAATACAGAAGAAACAAAAATTCTATAATAACAAAGTAAACAAAACAAAATAACTCCTATAAGAAGGGGTAACAAAAAAATCAACCAGCTGAGCAAATTGTTGGGCAAAGCTACCTCCCAGTCCCTGATTTTCCGGATAACCTTAATCTCTCTTGAAGCTTTGCTATGACTCGATTGTGAGATTCAATGGAAGCAGTGATATGATCAACCATCCTTTTTTTGAACCCTTCAAGGTTACTCGAAAGGCTTGTGACAGTGGGCACTTTAGGAGCCACTGATGCGTACTCACCAGCAGGTTCTTCTTTATCCTCATCAGGTTGATCTGCAATGTTAGTCGATGCATGCTTTTCCTCGAGCCATTTTGGGGGAAATTTGAGCTCGGCAATAGCTCTTCTAGGATGTTTAGTGGCTCGAATTAGTTTTGGATTTTGCTTCATAAATACTTGAAGGTACCTAGCATGAACATTTTTAGCGTGTTTGACCGCCTCTTCATAGACAAATGTGGAAACTCCACCATTTCTACTACCTTTCTGATCAACACAATAGCTTTCTTGCTGACAATCCCTTTGACTGTTTGGCAGTCAGTTCCTTGTGGCAAGGGACGATGCATGAATGTTACCCTTTATTGGCCATGAGAGTTGAACATTGTTGGTGATGATCGAAGTAATTTATCCAAATGCTCATCCAGTTCAATGTTCTGGTAGTAGCAAATTCATCACCTTCCTAATCAATTCAAGATTAAAGTCATACCATCTTCCTTTGATGTATACCTTGTTTTGACCATCATTGATGCTTCTCAACATATTAGCATAAAGCTAAAGTACCATTTGTCTAACATAGGACTTTACAAAGCTTATAGATCCTATTAAACCATTGTTTTCAAGGAGAGAATCAAGTTCATGCTCAGCAAAATAGATTCCTCAATAGTTTGCTTCTTAAATCCATTTTTTTACCTAATATTTTTGCTGGAACACTTCCTGCCTTCAGAAATAATCCAATCATTTAATAACTCTAAATTAATGCTATTCAATAGTTGTAACGCTTGTTATTCGTTCTATTAAATTTTTTATTTATTCGAACCTCATGTATTGAACTAATAATTAAAGTGTTCATCGTTCTAAATGTAGTTTAATTTTGAGTCTTATATTTTTTGAGCTTTGATTTATAATCTATTTTTTTTACCAAAAATATAATTTCTAAATTAGTTGTTTGGTTTTAATGCAAAACTTTATGAAGATGAACCAAGAAGCTCATCTTAGTTTGGCCTATTAATGAATGCTACCGATCATACCTGTATAGGTGTTTGAAATTTATGGTGGTATTAATTATGAATAACTCTACTTTTTAAAACCATTTTTGTTTAGTCATCATTATGTATTTGATAGGTTGGTAGGATGTATAAAAAAATATTAAAATAAAGAATAGATGGGAAATTATAGTTGTAAGAAGAGAAACCCTAAGATGAAATTATAAGAATAGTAGAGAAAGATGTAGATAATGTTGAAATAAATTCAAGCAGCAGAGACATTGTTTTTGTTTGCAAAGCTTTGTTTGTTATTGTGCATCCACACCTTAAGGACTCTCCTCTTGATGCCAATCTCCTGGCAAAACTGCTGCACCACATTCTCATCCAGCTTTTGAATTCTCCAACCAGCCTTCTCTGCAAAGCTCAACATCTTTTCCTTTTGTGCTTGGCTGAACTTGGTCCTAAACCTTTTCCTCACTTTCCCATCATCTTTCTCATTTGTTTCTGATGGGATAGACCCTCCACCTTTGTACGACACTGTCATCGGTTGCGGTGAGGACCTCAACATGTAACTTTGAAGATGACCCAACATGAGTTCTCCCCCAAACTCAGAGGGGCAGCAACCACTGCATTCTGTCTCTTTTCGATGGAAGTTCCTATGGCAGTTGCAAGCCGAGCAGATGAGCGCCTCGAGGGAGCCTTCTTCTCCATTTGGCATGAACTCCCCGCACCCATCTGTGGCGTTCCCTCCAATGGCTACTGCATGGTTCTTTAGGCATTCCTTGTACCTCACCACCACTTTGTTGCAGTTATCTCCTCCATCGCCGCTTGTTGAGATTGGCTTATTATTACTCATCTCTCCCCAAAAAAACCATCCACCTGCAAATTAGTGACAAACTTAACAAGTATAAATATGGGGGCTACCTTTCCTCACAAATTAGAGGAAGAACATTACAAGCAAAGAGACAGCTTTTTATATGGTTAGTTTTAAAAGTGAAGCAACAAATAAAGGGAAATATATTTATAAATTAAGAGGGAAGTGGTGGGCGAAGACATAAAGAAGTAGTAGAGGAACAACCAGTAGTAGCTTATAAAAATTGAAGCGTAAGAGAGACAAAGAGAGAATCTAACATGGAGACACCAAATTTAAGGATAATTATAATATGGGTAGGGCTTGCTTTGCTTGCACAATCAATCACTTAGCTTAGCTCAGGCTATGGAGGATAGCAAATGCACCTTTTTCAATTAAATTCATTTCTTATTCTTTCATTTGTCAGTACTTTGAGCTTTTCTGTCCACTGCATCTGCATGTATATAAATCAACATTAATGGTAAATATATATTATTAAGAGATGGTGAAAATAAAATTATTTGTAATAGTGGGCAGTGTTGCAAACTTAGGATCTGCCTTTGGATCATTTACCAAAATCATCTACATGCGGCTCAAAATTTGAATGAATTTGAGTAGGATGGGCCAGTTTCTATTGAGTTCACGCATCGATTTCGCAGATCGAATTTGTAGATTAGGTATCTATGTTCTCTCGCGAAGTCACACATAATACTATATAAATACATGTTAAGTCTAAAGTAAAATACGTGTTAATGTGCATGAAACTCACCTAGCACGTCACATCAATGAATAATACTTATATCATATAAATAGGCAAATACCACTATTCAAATGAAACAGAGAAAAATACTCAACAATAGTAATAATAATATTAGTTAGGGTTTAGTTGAATTAAGTGTGGAATATTCACTACAAAAAAACAGACTTTTAGTGGCATTTTTAGTGGCGTTTGAATGAAAAACGCCGCAAATATTATACATTAGCGGCGTTTGAATGAAAAACGCCACTAAAAACTGAGTAATAGTGGCTTTTTCGTGCAAAACGCCACTAAAAATTGAGCAATTGTGGCGTTTTCGTGCAAAACGCCGCTAAAAACTGAGTAATAGTGGCGTTTTCATGCAAAACGCCGCAAAAAACTGAGATATAGTGGCGCTTTAGGTCCAAACGCCACAAAAGGTTGAACTATAGTGGCGTTTTTGTAAAAGCGCCGCTAATATTTATTATTTTAACTACTCTATTTTGTTATCCCCGAAATGCCTTAGTATTTTTCCAAAATTAGTTCCCCCTCCCCAAAACCAAACTTAATCAACTACTTTTTAATGCATCGATTTTTATTTTGAATCTTATAAAATTGAATCCAACTTAAATATTAAAATTTTACGTCTCAAATTACAAATTCAACTTGAATTCGAGTTTTTACAATCTCAAGTGAATCATATTAAATTAGGGACATAACTACGGGGTTGAAAGGATTTCGACCCCCCTAAAATGAAATTTTTTTTATTTAAACCCTACCATACAAACTAAATCCTTATAAGGGTCTAATTAAACCCTACATAAACATTAAAACTCTAAACCCTGAAAATAAATTATAAATGGAAAAAATATGGGGACTTATAACGTTCCAATAAGAAAATGATCATCAGATTGCATTTTCACTTACAATTGAATTTTTGCCCCTAAAGGCTAATCCCAAAACCTTAAACTACATTAAACCCTAAAATATGAAGCCTAACCCTTAAATCATAACCCATGACCGCCTAACCCCTAAATCATAACCCATGATCTAAACTCTAAACCATTTAAACCTTAAACTCTAAAGCAATATCCTAAAACCTTAAACTACCTAATTAAACCCTAAAATATAAAGCCTAACCCCTAAATCATAATCCATGACCTATAAACCTTTTAAACCCTAAAACTCCAAACTTTAAAAACTAAATCTTTAAACACTTATACCCTAAATTATAAACCCTAAATTTGTAAACCCTAAAAATAAATTTCACAAAACAATAAAAGAGGAAAAAAAGTGAAATGGCAAAATGATGCATTTCACAAATAGATGACTAATTATATATCAAAATGTTAATTGATCTCCTTTTCAATTCAACATATATTTCATGTTTACTTTTAGATTTATGAAAAATATTATTTTGGAATTCGTAATTATCTCTCTTAAATTATGGCTAGCATTCTAATTTAGTTCTTTTAAAACATTTTATTTGAGTTATCGAATAACAAGTGTCTTAACAATCATATTTTTTTTGTCATTTTAGTTGTTTGCATTGGCCATTAAAATTTGGCTATCTAGATTAGGGTATAACGTGAATCAAATTTTAATTAAGTTAAACAATAGTGGCATTTTTATTAAAAACGCCACTAATATACATTAAAAAGATATTAGAACGCTACCGTTTAATACTGTGTAATTAGTGGCGTTTTCCACAAAACGCCGCAAAATGTTATGCTTTAGCGGCATTTTCATTCAAAACGCCACAAATGTGTATTACGAGTCCAAAAAACGACGCCGTATTATCCTTGTTCTTAGTGGCGTTTTTCAAAAACGCCACAATAGGTTATACATTAGCAGCAAAACGACATCGTTCTATGTTTTGTTTTTAGTGGCGCTTTGTACAAACGCCACAAAAATGTATTACGAGTTTAAGAAACGACACCGTTTATACTTGTTATTGGTGGCGCTTTGACAAAAATGCCGCAAATTTGTGTTATGTGTTTTCTAAACGACGCCGTTTTATTCTTTGTTTTTAGTGGCGCTTTATATAAAACGCCGCAAATTTGTATTAAGGTTTTAGTGGACGATGCCGTTTTGGCAATGTTATTAGTAGCGTTTGGTTCCAAACGCCGCAATAAGCTATACATTACCGGCGTTTTATCTAGAAACGCCACAAATATGAGTTAAATGTTTACAAAACGTTTGCGTTTTGTTCTTTGTTTTTAGTGGCGCTTTATTAGAAACGCCGCAAATTGATTCAGTTTTATACGAAAACGTCGTCGTTTTTTTCCATCCAATATATCCATGATGTTAAACCCGAAAGAACTTAGTTTTCCCCCACCCAAATTTCCCCAAATCCCTAACTTTTCCCCTAATCCCTAAATATTTCCCCGAATCAAAATCGAAATATCCTTCTGCCGTTGAAGGCTCCGACTGCCGTTGAAGACTCCGAGTGGACGACCTGCTGCATCGCCGTCTCCTCTACTGTGACCGTCACTTTCGCTCTTCTCTGCCACAACCAATCGGTAACTTATGAATTAAATAATGTAAGTTAATAGTTTGTTTTCTGCTTCTTTTCTTACAAGGACAAACATAGTTCCTGCAATGGAAATGGCACAGTGGCACTACCATTTCACAATTTTTAAGCTTTGCAAATATAAACTTGCAAAGGGCCAAAGGCTTTAAAGAAAGCGGAAGAACAACAAAATTTAAAAAAAAGGAAATTTAACTTCATAAAGAATAAACCAATCACGTGAATAAGGTATTTTTCATTACATTTCACATTTCAGTTTTAATTTTTTTGTTCGGTTGTAAATATTTTGATTCAGTTAAAGTATTTTTGTTTTTGGGTGAAATATAAAAAAAAAAGGTCAAATTTTGCTATTAACCCTTGTACAATCATAGGTTGCTTGAATTTGGTTAATTTTCATTTTTATATTTTTAAAATTTTAAATTTTAAATTTTAATCTAAACAATATCAGTTAAATTTGATAGGTCAAATTTAGTTATTAGTCTTGTGCTATGCAAAAATTGAGGATTTAGTCATTATTCTCCAATTGATCATTTTTTTAGTCCTTATGCTTTTAAAGATTTTGAAATTTCAGTCTCGACTTAGACAATAATTGTTAAACTATTAACTAAAATAATATGCCTTTTTGTGCGAGTATTATGTAATAATAACAAGTTTTCATAACATTACAAATAGGGGCGAAGCTAGGAAGTGATTTTTATGGAGGGGTTGAAATTAAAATTAAAATTTTTATGAGAACAAAAATGTTTTTTTAATTTGTAACCTTAAAGCTTTATAATTTTTAGAAAGGTTAAATCACAATTTTATCAGTTTAGGGAGACAAAATACCATTTTATCATGTATTAATTTGCAATTTTTTAGATTTTAAAAGGGTTAATACAAATTTTTATTTTGGGGGCAAGGCAAATCACCCCTGATTACATATGTGATAATGTGTTTATCGCTTAATATTATTGAAAATGGTAGAGTATAGAAATTGGGTTAGGATTGAAATTTTAAAGGTCAAAAAGTATGGCTAAAAATGACGATATTAAATTATAGAGATTAAATCTACAATTTATACATAGTATAGGGATTAATAGCAGAATTTGACTTTCTTTTCTTTTGTTATTACTAGGTTAAAACAGGCTCGAAAATGTTGGATCATAAATTTGGAATTGTTTACTTTTGTACATGTTCATTTGATGATTTTATGTTTGCTTTATTGAGGCTATTGTTGTTGTTGTTTTTATTTTTTTTTCTTGATGTTATTTGCCGGTTTATTTAGTGCTAAAAATTTAGTGGGAATTGCTTTGATGTTGGGTCTTCGGTTTTTTTGTATATGTTTGATTCTCCTTATCATTTTTATTTATTTTTTGTTATGTTACTATCCTGGCTTCTTGATCTGTTATCTTGATATGACTATGCTTTTTGTTGTCTTACTCTCTAATGGCTTAGTCATGATGCAGGAATTACCGTTGCTTATTTTGCTCCAAATAGGCATGGATGTTTGAAGGTAGTTGAGAATAATTACTGTGCTTCAAAAAGAGGTATGCTGTATTTTTCATTTATTTAATTTAATTTCTTATTGGTTTTGGAACTTTGGTCCTTTGTTATAATTCCTTAAAAAATAGAAACTGTTTTCTCACTTCTTGCATTTGGAGGTTTCAAGTAAACCTCTTAATTGCAAAATGAAGTATAAGCTGTGTTGTGAAGCAAATGGTTCTACTTGTTGCAATCTGTTAAGAAGGAATTTGAATCTGTTCTAGGTGCTATTTCATAGTAAATAACCAGCATCTTTTTTCTGTTGTTCATCCTTTTGAAAGTTATTAACTACTATTAACAAGTTAGCTGCTTGAATATACTTTCATTTGCTAGCCAAGTTTTCTTTGTAGTTACCTGACTGCTAGTTCAAGCTGGTTTCCTTCTCTCTATTTTTATATAAATGCGCATGTTACTATCATTGATTGGAGTGGATGCTAAATTCCCAACAGAAATCTGTAGGTGGAGTTCGCTGCCTGTCTATTTTGAATGCGGTTTTTGCTGTCATCTTTGGTCTTCTTGCTTTGTTTTTCGGTTCAAGCCTCCTCACGCGGTTAATCGGCAGCTTCTATTTTTTTTTATCATTTTATTTGTTTATTCCCACCTGTTATTAGCAAATATAAGTTTGGGATTGTGCATTTGGTTATTGCTTTTCTAGGTTTAACTAATCAAACTGTGAGTATCCTTATCATATATGCATTAGGAACTATGATAGCTATATTAGTGAATATGGACTATAATTGATAGGCTTACTCTTGAAAGTCCTTGCAAAGTTCTCTTCATCCTTAGGGTTGGCAATTGAAATGTCTAATCCTTTATGGGATAGAAAAACAAGCACACCCTTTATTTCATAACATTAATCAAATGTATGAATTGCAGCCCTTTAAATAAACTTGAACCAGACCTGATTCTTGTAGCTTAATTATTATTTGAAGTATGAATAAGTTTTTATATTTGGTTTAACTTAATTATTATTTGATTCAACTTAAGTATGAATAAGTATGAATTAATTTTATTACCATGTAGCTTGCTTGTCCATTAAAATTACAACAATAGCTGACCTTCTCTCCAACCTTATTTTAAATACTTTAAAGATTCAAAGTATATAGGCTGGAAACCTGACGGGTTGCCTTATATCGAGCTGTAAGATATAATGGATCCTACCTAGATGTAACAACGCCACGTATGATGGATCTTAAAAAATTTAAAAAGACATGAAAAAAGTTTTATCGAGCTCATTTACTATTGAATATTTATATAACCTTAATTTATTTCCAATTTACTTATAAAAATAAAACTACGATTCTTTTTTGATATTATTATATTCAAATTACTATTTTTTTATATTAATAATGTTTGATTTTAATATTTAATATTTTTAAATGTCTTTAAAAGTTATAACTAATTTTTATCAAAATAATATTAATATTGATCATTACTTAAATAAATTACATAACTTACATAACTCATATAACTTACATAATTTACATAACAACTTACATAACTCACATAACTTACATAATTTACATAACAACTTACATAACTCACATAACTTACATAATTTACATAACTCACTTAACGTACATAACAACTTACATAACTTAACTAATACATGTAGTTTAATCTAATAATTTCCTTAAAAGCATATAGTTTAAAGTTCAAATTTCATAACTTACATAATCTACATAACTTACATAAAACATAAAAATATATCATATCAAGACTTACATAATAAACAACTTACCCGTGTAACTTATTGCCAACTTTAGACTTCAACAACTACGAAATGGATAGGACTTGGATGAATTTCTCAAGGGCAAGCAACGAGTATCAAAATGGAGTGCAATCTTTTTTAGATTTTGCATTTCACAATTCAAGCCAAGAGAATATGATTCTTTTCACGTGTAAGAAGTGTAGTAATATCTATTGGCATTATTATGAAGTTGTCTACGAACATCTAATTGTTGATGGCTTCATTCGGGGGTATAAAAAATGGATTTTCCATAGAGAGTGTACACCTAGTGGAGCCTTTTCGACGATTAATCCGGGTTATCCTTATAGTGGTTACCGTTAGTATGTTAGAGAAGATGACATGGAAGGTATGATGCGGGATGCATTTAATATGCGGAGTGAAAGTTTCCAATCATTTCTACCAAACTATGTTGCATTCGATGATTATAATTTCAGTGGGAATACTTTTATGGAAACGAGAAGAAGTGTACCGGATGAACAACCAAATGAAGAAGCGACGAAGTTCTACACGTACTTGGTGAAATGAATGAAGAACTTTATGAGGGATCAAAATTTTCGAAAATGTCATTCTGTATTCGCCTTTTCTACTTAAAATGTTTGGGAGGGTGGACCGAAAACTCTTTGACAATGCTGTTAGAGCTTTTGAGAGAAATATTCTCGTTTGCAAAAATCCCTCAATCATGTAAAGACATGAAGAAAGTGATAAAAGATTTTGGCCTTAGCTACAACAAAATTCATAGTTGCCCAAATGATTGCATGTTGTATTGGGGTGATCGGAGAAATCAACAGTCTTGTCATGTTTGCGGTAAATCTCGTTGGATGAATAGAGATGCAGAAGATGTTAATGAGGATGAATATGGGCCACAGTCAATAAGGAAGCCGAACAAGATTTTACGTTATTTCCCGCTAATCCCAAGGCTTCAAAGGCTATTCATGTCGTCAAAGACAGCCGAGTTTATAACGTGACATCATGATCAACGAACGGATGATGGATTATTAAGGCATCCTGCAGATTCTTTAGTATGGAAATCATTTGATAATAAATTTCCAAGCTTTACAAGTGATCCTCGGAGTGTAAGGCTCGGGTTAGCATCTGACGGATTTAATCCTTTTAAAATCATGAACACCTCGTACAGTACTTGGCATGTGGTCCTTGTTCCTTATAATTTGCCTCCATGGCTCTGCATGAAGCAATCTTCTTTGATATTATCTATGATTATCCCCGGAGAGAAAGGCCCCGGAAATGATATTGACATATATCTGCAGCCACTTATTGAAGAGTTAAAACAATTATGGGCGGGTGTTGAGACGTATGATGTATTGAGAAAGGAGAACTTTTACCTACGTGCTGCTTTGCTGTGGACAATTAATGATTTCCTGGCACATGCGAATTTATCTGGTTGGAGTACCAGAGGACGTTATGCTTGTCCTTGTTGTGCTGCTCAAACGTGTTCACAGTGGTTATATAATGGGAAGAAGTTCTGCTATATGGGGCATCATCGGTGGTTAGATGAAAATCATAGCTATAGATTTCAGAGGGCTTTATTTGACGGTACTGAAGAGTTGAAAAAAGCTCCTGAGCAGACCATTGGATCTGAAATCTTATTCATGTTAAAAGATATGGATTTCAGTTACGGGAAGCTGAATCAACCATCTAACAGGCAAACAAATAGACGATCGAGGGATGAATCTGATGAAGAATCTGACGAGGAGGATGACCCTAATGAGGCGGACTTGTGGAAGAAAAGAAGTATTTTTTTTGAGTTGCCTTATTGGGAGCATCACATATTACGCCACAATCTTGATGTGATGCATATTGAGAAGAATGTCTGCGAGAACATCATCCAGACAATTTTGAACGTCAATGGTAATTCAAAAGATAATCTTCAGAGTCGACTTGATTTAGTTCACATGGGAATTGGCGTGATCTTCATCCCCAAGTACGTCCTAATGGAAAATATTGGTTGCCGCCTACAATTTTTGCAATGTCAAAGGAAGAGAAAGAAATGTTCTGCACGGTGTTGAAGGATATAAAAGTTCCAGATGCGTATGCATCAAATATATCTCGATGTGTAAGTCTTAAAGATCGAAGACTCTATTCATTAAAATCACATGACTATCACATCTTGATGCAAGATCTACTTCCAGTTGCTTTACGGTGCTATATGTCAAAGAAGGTAACGTCCTGTATAATTGAACTGTCCAATATAATGAAAGCAATTTGTGGCAAAGTTCTGAATGTTGAAGAACTTGAAAAAGTACAAGATCGAGCCGCTTTGACATTATGCAATTTGGAGAAGATCTTTCCACCTTTCTTCTTCACTATTATGGTGCACCTTGTCAATCATCTCCCTCGTGAAGCAATAATTGGTGGGCCGATTTTCTATCGTTGGATGTATCCAATTGAAAGGTGCTAATTTATTTCAAAGGCATTCACCTTTATACCTATAGTTACCAGTTTTGATAGTGTTGTATATGGTGTTTAGGTTCCTAAGCAAATTGAAGTCTTATTGCCGTAACAAGCGTTATCCGGAAGGATCAATTACTGAAGGCTACTTGGCAGAGGAGTGTATGACATTCTGTTCTAGATATTTAGAAGATGTTGAAATAAGATTGAATAGACCAAGTAGAAATGCCGGACTCAATGATCCTAGCTTGGCTGAAACTTATTTATTTCAAAGTTATGGAGAACCAATCGGCAAAGTTGAAATTGCAAAATTAGATGACCGATCTTGGATACAAGCACATAGATATGTTCTTTTCCACCACGATGCACTTGAACAATTACGCAAGTAAGTTCTAGAATATGATAAATATTCATCTTTTTTTGATTTGTTTATTTTTTAACGAATTAAACATGTTTTTAACATAGTGAGTACAAACAAGTCTTAAGATCTCGTTTACGCTCACGAAGATTACAACATCGCGAGATTAATAGGTTATTCGCAGAATCTTTTCATGAATGGTTAAGCCAAACGGTATGTAACTCGACATTTTATTGACAAATAATAATGTTTTCTCATAACATTTACAATTACTCAATTTACTTTTGATTCAATAGGTTTGGAGTGGGAATGTCGTTAATGACGAAGTTAAATGGCTTTCCCAAGGTCCGAATCGAGTAGTAAAAAGATATAGTGGCTTCATCATGAATGGATTCAGATTTCATACCAAATATCGCGAGAGATTGAGGAGAACTCAAAATTGTGGAGTAGTTGTTAATTCTTTAATTACAAGTTACGCTAGTGCTAGGGACAGTAATCTTGTTGAGGGAAATGTGGAGTATTACGGACTTCTAACCGACATTATTGAGTTGGATTACTATGGAAAATGGAAAGTTGTCTTATTTCGATGTGATTGGGCTGATGCTAATACTGCTCGCGGAATTAAAAATGATCAGTTTGGTTTTACAATGGTGAATTTCTCTCGATTAATTCACACTGGAGAACATTTGATAGACGAGCCGTATGCATTTTCTTCTCAAGTTAAACAAGTTTTTTACTCGAAAGATCCAATTGATGAGGGTTGGTACGTTGTACTCCGAAACACCCCTAGAGACTTGTTTGACATGGGGAATGGAAGTAGAGAGGACATCATTGAAAGATTAGAAACTTTGCCTTTTCCAGAACAAAACTTAAATGAAAATATCCCTAGTACTAGTACACAATTTCAATGGGTTCGTCAGGATGTGGACGAAGATATTTACGATTTATGATGTAGTAAGATTTTGTGATATTTTTTTATATGTAATGTTATAATTTTAACATTGGTCATGTTATATAATTTAACTATTTTATATTTACTATTGTTGTTATTTATTACTAAAATTTTAACTATTTTATATGTTGCAGGAAAAATGCCTAGAAGAAGATTAAGAGATCTTAGAATTGTACAGAATACTACAAATTCGGAAGAGGTAAGTACTGAACAGCAGACAGTTGTTGGATCTTCAAGCGTGCCGGAGACACTTGACGAGTCTGTGGAATTTCAAAGTAATGTTAAGTTTATTTTACAAATTGTATTAAATTTTATTACTGATTTATTTTTAAATTTCAATATAGTAATAATATATTATTTTTCAGCTGAGAATGGTGGGACGCGCAGAGGTCGAGGACGTACGCTCCTAACAGATTTATATAACTTAAATTCTGTCGAGCGTGTCAAAGTAACTAGAAACAGCCATGGTCAGCCTGTTGGACAAGAAGCTCGACTTTTAGCAGGCTATTTGGGCATTATAGTACGAAATGTCAATATGTTGCCCATCAACTACGAATCATGGCATAACATGCCTGATAGCAATAAAAATCAAGCTCTCTCTAATATTAAGGTAACAAAACGTTAATGTAATTTATAATACTTTGGTTTAAGTTTCATTTATATTTAATTCCTAAACTTGTGCTTTTTAGGAGAGGTTTGCTTTAGAGGTCTCTGATGCCTATATCAAGAAGGCATTGGGTAAAAAAGGGAGAGACCATAAAAACAGTTTGAAAAAAGAATATTTTAAAAAACCCATAAGCCTCGAAGAAAAATTGCAAAATGTCCCACCAGGAATGCTGAGGTACCAATGGGAAGATGCGGTTCGATTTTGGAATTCGAAGAAAGGAGAGGTATTATGTACTTGCAAACTCTTATAAATTCTTCGGTTTATAGTATTTACTATATACGTAATAATAATTTCATTATGTAAGACCGTGAGCGAGTTGGAACAAGCAGCAGGCAAAAACAAAAATTTACGCACACGGCAGGGTCGAGAAGTTTTGCTTGTGTAGCTCAGGCCGCGGTACTATGGATTTATTAATTCTATCAAGTATTAATGACTTTTTACTATTAAATAATATTTTTACTACTATATTGTAGGAAGCCTCGTCTGGTCAAAAAGTTGGACGCCTTCAGCTTTTTGACATTACGCACAGGAAAAAAGATGGAACTCCGATGACATCTGAGGCTGCAGAAATTATGATATATTTACTTAATAAAATTTGATTCATTATAAATATTTATAATATTTAATTATAATATTTTAATTCGTTGTTTTTATTAGTTTAATTTTAAATAATGTTATGTTGTATTCCTTTTTATTGTATATTTCGTTTCTAACTCTTTGACTGATTTATTAGGAGAAACTAAAAGATAAGAATGCAGAGTATGAAGCGACCGCTTCGACTGATAGTTCAGTTAATTTTGAGGATATTGATAACAGAATTATTAATGAAGTTTTGGGTCCTGAAAGGTATGGTCGGGTTAGATTTCAAGGATCTGGTGTTAACCCGACCCAATATTTTGGATCCACCTCGCACCAATACATGCCTTCCGGGAGTCAAAGTCAAGCTGAAGTTCAGAGGCTAAAAAATCAGATAGTTCAGATACAAGCTAGCACAGATGAGAAAATTTCTCAACTTAGAGCGGAGGCAGCAGCGAGGGAAGTGGAGGCAGCAGCGAGGGAGGCGGAGCAGAACAGAAAATACAATGAACTCCAGCTACAGCTTCAGTCTATGATGACTATGTTCCAACAATTTCAAAATCCGCTATCTTAGACATTTGTTTTCTTGTAACTTTTAACATTATTGTAAGAATATTTTGAATATTCATTTACAATTTATATAATATATTTTTCGTATAATTTTGTATTATTTAAATTTGCGGGTTTTGGTTGGATTTCATAGTATATTCGCTGTTTTTGGTTGAATTTCTTGCAGGAAGGTTGGATATAGGCGCAAAATACATATTGCAAAACTGGACAAATTAGTGGCGTTTTTTAAAAAAGCGCTGCTAAAAGTCCTGGTCTTTAGCGGCGTTTTTTAGAAAAGTGCTGCTAAAAGTCCTGGTCTTTAGCGGCGTTTTTTATATAAGCGCCGCTATAAGTCCTGGTCTTTAGCGGCGTTTTTTTATATAAGTGCAGCTAAAAGTCCTAGTCTTTAGCGGCGTTTTTTTAGCAGCATTACATATAGTGACGTTTTTTGCTCTATTTTCCTGTAGTGATTAAAGATTGAAAAATTAATTAGTAAATTAAATTATAGTATATATTTAGCATATTAGTTTAAATTATGTAAATAATATAATTAAATTATTTGATAAATATGAAATTTAAATTATATTTTATGTTTTTATTCTTACTTTTTTAATATATTATAGATTATTTTAGAAAAATTCAAAAATTTTAATTGACTTTTAATATAAATGCAAAATATTTTAAATAAATTGTAATATTAATATAAAAATATTATCAATTAAATACCCAAATAAACTCCAATATTAAAATATAAACATAATTGATGAGGTGATAATTTAGTTCAAGATCGGGAAAAAACATGTTTTAAGGATTAAATTAAGTGTTGAAATTATGGAAAATTCTGATATTTTATAGAATTCATGGGTTGTTATCAATTTGTATGAGAATAACGGCTGGAAATAAAGATTAAATTGCAAGAATTTTATTTTTTTGAGCCTAATGATGAAATCGTCATTAATTAAAAGTTTAGGGGTAAAATGGTAATTTTATTTATAGCATTAATTGAATGTATTAGAACATGAAATAAATGAAAACGAAAATCAAATTTATTATAAAGATCCGGATGACTTAAATACGAGACTTGAACGTGGAAAAGAAAAGATATCGGATAAATGAAATTATAAACATGAACAATCAACGAGGTAAGTAGTGTAGCTTGAATTGTATTTTTAAATGCATGAAATATCGATATAATGAATTACCCGATTTATGTTTATGAAGAAATGACAAGAGAATAATATTTATCATGACATGTAAATATGTGATTATCTTTGATATGTTGATATAATGAAATTAAGTATATTGAGACGAGTAATAAATTCAAGTAAAACATGTCGAGAAAAATAAGTACGTTTAAGGAACAACATGTTTGATTTTAATTGGTTCCAAATATGAACGTTAGACGAAATAAAATATCTGATAAATAAATTGGTAACTTCAGTAATGCTCCGTAACTCTATTCCGGTGATGGATTCGGGTTATGGGCGTTACATTTAGTGGTATTAGAGCTAAGGTTTAGTCGGTTCTTGGACCCAATGTAGCACATGTGAAGTCTAGAAATACATTACATAACCTATGATAGTGTGATATCTTCCGATTCTGATAAGATTTGTATTACTATAATTAAATTTTATTTATTATTAATTGTTATATTTTAAATAAATACATGGTAAGTAAAAATTAGGTAAGCAATTGAAATAATGATATTGATTTGAATGAAATTGATTCAAAAATGTTTATGGCTATTGAAATTGAATTGAACAAATTGGAAATTAAAAGTTATTTAAATTACGTAATTGAATTATGAATTATGTGAATATTTGAAGGTATATTGATTAGAAACTAAAAGTGATTTTAATTGAATCAAATTGAATTAAATAAAGAAAATATGTGAATATTTGAAATGTATATTGATTGAAAAGTAATTAGTGATTTTAAATTTGATTGGACAATAAATTAAAAATATGAATTGAATAAAAATAAATTAAATTATGAATATGTGTAAATATGTGAATTGTGTATTGATTGAAAAGTGGTTGGAATTGAATCGAAGTATGATTATATGTGAATATCTGAAATATGTATTGGTATTGAATTGTATACTGATTAGAAAGTGGAAGACATAGAAGTAATTGTTAATGTAAAAACTTTAGAGGATGATATAGTTTAAAAAAAATACGTATTTGAATTCAATCACAGCTTTAGAGCAGTTGGTTCAGTTAGTTTGTTCAATCGATTTTCTTACAATTGGCTTAATCGACTTTTTTACAATCGGCTTAATCGACTTGAACACATCAAAATCGACCTAACATACTTTCATTGATCAAACTAACCAAACCAAATAAACTTAACTACTATTAGAATAGAATCTGGGCAGAATTAGAGAGTTTGCACAATCAGTCCAAAGCGCAAGTGAGTCAAAAAGATAAGTAAAGAGAGAATTGACATATGACATTTGTTAACACAGTTCGGATTCCTCAATCCTACATATATGGAGCCTCACTTAGAGAATGATTTTATTTACTAATTGTCCAGATCAATTATTAGTTTAAGTCCAATCTATTTTACACAAAGAAGTAATTGCAACCTTAATATTGACCCCCAATTATACAAATCACTCTCTTCATAATAGATCTCTAAACAGGGAGTGTCTAAAATACTCCACATGATCAACAACTTATTTATAGGTCTCTTCAAGTGATCATCCACTAATGGTTTGATAGCCTAAAGGAGACTGATTTTATTCATTAATTATCTTTAATATTTATCTCACAATAGCCTTCATAAACAAGTTCCTCAACAATTTGAAATACTTTAAAAGATAAGAATTCAATCCTTATCCAATAAACTCATGACCATCACAAGGATCGATTGAAACACTTGAGAGTCATAATCGAATCAAATTGTTGTTTTGTCGAATATGTCACAATTTTGTAGGCCATAAACAACTAACATCAAAGAGACTAAATTCTTCCCATGGCCAAGAAGAAAATTCATTCTTGTTCAAATAGAACATAAGTTAGTCAAAAACTTTATCAACAAAAGTATCAAATAATATATAAATTGATAATTTGAGTATTACATTGAACATTTTCAAACCATATTCACCACACAAATTTTTGGGAATGTCTCAATTTGTGATTGGTATATATATATACATATATGTGTGTGTGATTGAGAGAGAGAGATGACATTAAATAATAAAATAATAATATTTTCTTATCCTATAAATGTCATTTATTTTTAAAATTTAAAATTAGATTTTGACAGCAAAATAGTCCACCAAGCCCAAGTGAAATGTGCAGTGGCCCATGTAGGCATCGAATGAGCAGAAAGCGGAATAAATATATGTATTTAAAAAATAGTAAAAGGGAAAAACAAATAAAAGTGGCCCATGCAGGTTTCGAACCTGCGACCTTCGCGTTATTAGCATGACGCTCTAACCAACCGAGCTAATAGGCCACTTGCGGCCTTTTTGAATTTATATTTTATATGTAGAAAAAAGAAAAAGGCTGCGTATTGGCAAATTGTTCAATTCTACTTATTTCTGCTTCACAGAGATGGGGGGTTTGTAAGTAAATTGCGATTTGTTAAATGTTATCACTCGTGCTTAGTTCATAATTTTCAAAATAATTAAAAAAATTAATTAAGACACAAAATAAATACATGCAAAACTTAATTAAAATACTTAATGATACTTCGATTGAGCCTTAGCTCAATTGGTATGAGTATTATTGTCAATGTAAGAAGACGTGAGTTCAAGTACACGGAAACACATTATCCTTTTATTTATGAGCTAGAGAAGAATTATGGGTAGCGTTAACAATTTCAATTAAAAGAATCCGTGTTAGTTGAAGAAAGAATTAAGAAAAAATAACTATTTGAACTAACTAATTACATTATAACAGTGGAAAATCAATTTATGCAAAATTAAAGTATAATGACTAAATCTATACTTTGTGCATAATAGAGGGACCAAAACTAAAATTTGACCCACTCTTTTACTTTATTGAGTGGGAACGGAACGCTGCGTTTAGTGGTATCTAAATGAATAAATGCTAGGGTTTCCATCTTTTCCAAAAGTTCCAGGGTTTTAGGGTGCGGCCGTCGGCTTCGAGTCTATAAATGCACTCCAATCGCATTTTCCCCATTGGGTAAGCTATTATATGTGTTCTTTTCGGAAGAAGATAGCGTTTTGCATGGTTTTTAGTGATTGGATGATAAAAAAAAGGATCAAATGATGAGTCTGAAAGACCAACAACATGCTGGATTCATTCCCATGATTCCTGCTCGTTTTTAAGTCACTGATGATCTCTTCTTCTTTTGATTTCAGATGCCAAATTATTTTTTCTAGTTTTGGCAAAATAATAAAGATATCTTGATTTTCTTTTCTAATTCTTTAAATTTTTTAAAAATAACCAGAGAAAGATGTTCTTTTCTTTGCCTTGATTGCTCTTCTTTTTTCTATTAAGCTGTTGCTTATTGATGAACATGCTTTGAATGTTGGTACGTAATAGCTGCTGAGATTGTTTTGGAAAGAAGACTTGTGAGAGGCCATTTTTTTAGTGAATATGATGTTTGTTATTGTTACAAGTAGAGGCTCTGAAGAGGGTGAATTAGCTGGAATTCTTGATTTCATTTTCTATTTTGAATCAATGCAACATTTGTCTTTTGATTGTTTGAATAGAAAGTTGATTGGTAGAACAGGGAAAATGTAGCGAGTGATGTTGTTGTCGAGATTAGAGCTATCCATTGCTCACTTAGCTCAATTGGCCTAGCCTCATCTTGGTTGGGCTTCGACAAAAGGATTTTCTTGATTGGCTGGTTCTACTAGGCTTGAATTTGCTTGACAATATTTGTGAAAACAACATGAAAAAGAATATATCTGTCCATAGGTTGGATCATCCCACTTCACCCGAAGATTCTTTTTGGGTATTTGAATATAAGTTCGAAAAATAAATTTAGAAAAATAGATAAATTTTGTTTAGAAAACTAGTTAAGGTTTGTGTAAGATTTTTTTTGTTTTTTTATTGTTTTGTTACTTTTTTTTATTGTTTTGCTATTATTTTACTATTATGTTGTTATAATTTTATTGTTATTTTTTTGGATAATAAAGATTTATTAAAACTAATTTTTAATTTGTTAAGAAATATTTATTTTAATGTTTTTAGTGTTTTTGATGTATTATATATTTTTTTAAATGGTACATAAAAAAATTAATACAGGCAGAACATGACTGACTTGGGTTTTAGCATTTTTATTCGAGTTGATTTGAATAAAATTTTAGGCTTAGATCCAGGTCCGGATGGACAAACTTTTTTCCTTACAAAATTTAACTTCCCTTAATCCCTTCGAACTTTTTTCTTTTACTTTTCCTTGAACTTTTACTTTCCTCTTAAATTCTAAATTTCACATTTTGTTGATTTGTTTAATCATGCTAAATATTTATCAATTTCTTTTAAAATTAAATTATTGATGATAACATAAAATATTTGTGTTAAATTTTTTTGTCTATATAAATTTTACATTTTATCTTTAACATAATTTTTATTAAAGAATTACATTTTCTACATTTAATATATATTTTAATTTCAAAACACACGGTGATAAGAATCAAAAGATAATTGAAGCAACTAAGCAAGTAAAAAAGCCAACCCATATATAATATATTAATAAATAAATTATTAGGGAATGAAAATTAATAACAAATCTAATTACGGTAGGTAATAAATTTGATTACGGTAGGTGACAGTAGCTACAAGGATCTAAAGTAATTTTTTAAATTTAATTTGAACAAATATATTTGATTTGATTTGAATTTCAAATTAAATTAAGATGATAAAATAGGATTCGTAATTCAATTAATTCAAAATTTGTTCATTTGATTTGAACAAATGCTCACTTTAAATTTGGGTCTATTAAATGAGCTTAAAATTTTGTTAAGGCTTAATCTAAGTCTAACTCGACCCATGAATAGGCTTAAAAATGAATGTTGAGTTTTATTTTTTTTAAAAATAAGAATTGCCCCTATGTTTTTTTTAGGTGGGATTCAACACCTTTTATCTTTTAAAAAGAAATTTTAAAATTTTAAAAAAAATTTGGTTTACTTTAAAATACAAAATAATGTTACAAAATTTAAGAGCATCAGATTGTTGATGTTTCCAACTAACACATGAATTGACTACATATACTAGAATTAAGGTGAATAGGCAGTTTATTTATCTTCGGTTAATATAAAAACAGTAGTAATAATAATATTATATATTATAATAATATTATAGCGTGAAATAAAAAAATAAACTTAACGTACCGCACATTCAAAGCCACACTTAATACATTTATATAAATATATCGTAAAACAAATCATAATTGTAGTCAAATAATAATAATAAACATTATCTATTCATCTTATAGCAATCCACCCACATAAGTTGTTATTGAAATAGCCCAATTCCACATTTAAAATTCATAAAATTGTGAAGATCTTTTAGTACAATAAATAGTGGAATCATCCCAAAAACTTATCATATTATTTGTGAGGCAACTTTTCCATCTCGTTATTTGTAATATTATTGCAGTGATATATTGTGCTATTAAATTATATTATAGAAAAATTTTGTCTAGATAGTTAAATTTTAAGTAAGATAATTTGTAAATTACTATTGACTCTTTTATTTGATGGGTAGGGTAAATAATTTATTTTAAGGTGAATTAAGTGAAAATTACATATTTTTATTATTAATCAAATTTTAAATATTTTTAAAATATTAAAATAATATGATTTTCATAAATATAAAGAATTACTTATTGCAAAATTAGAGCGGGTCTTTAGAATCAACGAAGAACACTATGATAAATTGGTTTTCCTCTCTCGATACTTTTTTTCTTTTGTTACGTAAACCCTAATAATTGATGATTAAAATTTTCTATTAGTTGTTTGGTTAAAAATATGTTGCTAGTCTTTGTACTTGGATAAAAATTGAAATTTAGTTCCTATACTTAAAATTTTAAAAAATTTAAAATGAAGTCCTTACTTTTCTTACTTAAAAACCTCAGTCCAATTATTATTATTGCCATTATTTTTTTTGTAGATAAAGACAGTCTAAGGCGAAATTAAAAGATTACATTAATCTCTCACATTTTTAACATAATCCAACTCAACTAAATCACGAACTGATTGTGGAGGCTCTTCAAACCATTGGATCCTTGTAAAACATGATGCCATAGACTTGGCCATATGATCAACAACAGTATTCTGTGATCTCGGGATGTGACGAATAAGAATCTTTTAATTTTTTTGACAAAATTGGCCAACTTGACATGTTGATTAGACTATTCTTATATGACATTACATTTAATTGACAAAAAAACAAACATATTAAATCAACAAACTTTGATTGAAATTATAAACAACGATAATGATTAAACTAAAAATTTTAAATTCAACAATTTTGGATTAATACAACATATTTTAACCTAGTTTTTAATTTTTATGTGTATGTGACCTAATAATAGAAGGATCATCTATTTATAACGATAACTTAATCCCTCAAATTAACAATTTTATTTTAGACTTATAACTTTTTCGTTATTAATTCATTTATTCATTTTTTAAAACCAATAATTGAAATTGGTTAAGTAAACATTAGATAAAAGTTAAATTTGATTTAAATTCAATATTCTTACCGTAAAATGTTGATTGAGTCTTAACTTAATTGTTATAGGTATTATTGTTAATATAGAGGATGTGGGTTCGAGTGTGCTGAAGTGCATTATCCTCTTCTTTATGGATTGATGAGGGATTATGAGTAATTCTAAATATTATGTCAAAAAAATAAATATGACGAGAACCTATAATAAAATTATTCATATATATATTCTTATGGTAAAATGCTAAATGAAAGAAACACAAGTTTGAAATTTAGATATCCATATTATATAGTTTAATCATTTTGGTTGCTACTTAAAATATCAAATAGGAAATTGACATGACATTTTTTCTTTTAAATTTTGAGTTTTTATGTAATAAACAATAAAATTCATATATTTTAATTTATTAAAAGATTATCATCTTATTCCCTAAACTTTTAATTTAATTTAAATAAAGTATAATCTTAAAAAATTTAAGAGTTCTGGGCTCTCTATCTTTTGTTTTTATTTGGTCTATCAGGTGGCCTTCTATGGAGTGGGGACAATGTTGAAAAATATAGACATTACATATATAATAAGAATAATTATATGTTATTATTTATTATCATAAAAAGTTAGCTCAAATTAAAAGTGATCTAATTTTGTTAAAGTTTATTAGATTTTAGTTATTAAATAAAGTATGGGTCAAATATGTATAGATACTTAGAGCATTAAAGGTATTGGTGTCCAATCTTCAATTACAAATAGAGACGGATGAAGCAAGAGAAAAGAACTGGAAATCGGGTAGATCTCTTAGAAAATCAGATGCCCAGAACCCCAGATCTCCCAAATTTTTTAGGGTTTACCATATTTAATTTAAATTAAAAGTTTGGGATGAAAATATAATATTTTTAATGAATTATAATGACATGAATTTTATTGGTTATTTCGTGGAAAATCAGAATTTAAAAGAAAAATATCATGTCAAATTTTATTTGAGACTTTAGACTAAAATGATCAAGTGTCTAAATTGTAAATTTTTTATTATAATTATTTAAAATAAAAAATTTTGATAGTTGGTTTACTATCTGTATATTTATTTAAACCTATTGGTGAAATTAAAAATCTTTTGTGAAAGAGCGAGAAGTAGGTAAAGTAATTTATGGATTATTTAATTTTTATGTAACCATAAACATAGAAATGGCAGAATTTGTGGTTGATACAATTTAGATTACAGAAAATCAAGCTGTAGAACTCAAACTAGTATAATAAACTTCAATTAATTTTGCGGCAATTCTGTCGAACTTCCCCATTAGATCCTTCCTTAACATCAACCTTCCCCATTTTCACCATTGCCTGCTGGAAATCAAAGAAAAACATAGCTTGGTTCATGGCGTAACCATACACAATGTTTCTTGTTCTCGGCGTCGTATACAGTACTTGATCGGAGAAAAGAACCCCACTTTTCCTTATCAATGCGTTGAAGTAGAAGTTGTCGAAAGTGTTTTGCGTGGCATCGAACGGTTGCTCCGCGTTGTCGCCGGCACTGCATGTCTTGGACAACGTCTTGGCGAATTCCGAATCCAGGTTAGCATCTGCGTTACTCAATCTGTTTTTGAAGGACGAACACCTTGCCACTCCTAACGTATGTGCCCCTGCATTACATTCAATCACACCAATCTCGAGTTGGATGGATGTCTTAGCTGTGTATCAAAGTGTGATAACCACACTTAATTTATATTTAACACAATTTAATTACCAGATAAAGCAACCATTTCTTGAGCAGTGAAACCTCGCTTGCCGAAGGCGCTGATGAGCTCTGAGGTGTTGAAGGTGGGGAATGGCAGGTTTATGGTGTCTTCTATCTTGGACCTCCTTCCATCTTTTCTTCCTTTTGGTATATCATACACAGGTCCCTCTGACTGTCATATTATTATAATCATAATTAACTCAAACAACCTACCCATCATGTATATATTAAGTAAAAGTATCATAAACACATCTGTATTAAGAATTGAATCACATTTTAACTCTTTTATTCAAAAAATGAGTAAATTAATCTTTGATGAAATAGTAAATTGGTAACATGAAGGACACAAAGTTACATATTACTATTTGATTATTGTGTCAAGCACGTTAGTTTTTAACAATGCAAATGGATAAATTTTTAATAAAAAATAACAAATTTACTCTTCGATTTAACATACAATAACTAATTTATCTATTTTTTTTAATAGAGGAGACAATAGAATACAATTTGACTATTAATACTTTAGTATCCATAAAGTTTATAGATATATTGTTACCCAGAAAATGGCATCTCTGGCAGCCATTGCAACAATATCAGCACAGGAGACAATGCCAGGGCACTGATCTTCCAGCTGCTCCTTTGCGTCATCAATAACTTCATAGCCTCGCAAGCTCAAGTTTCCAGGTGAGTCTTTTTCTGCTGTGTTATCCTTGGTCGAGTCAATCAGAATGGAGCCATCACATCCCTAATCCCAACAAATTACCAATATTAAACACATTTATACCATCCCATTTAAGCTGAAACTTTACTATAAATTGGGAAAAAAAAAAGAAAGTTGAAAAGCAAGGAAGAAAAGAGATACCTCAATGAAGCAATCATGGAAATGCATCCTAACCAAAGCTGCTGCCAACGTTGGATCATCTTGCAAAGCTCTATTAACAGTGTTCTTCACTATGGATTCAGCAAATGGGCAACTCATTATGTAGTAGTCCATGCGAAGACCATCAACTCCAAATCGAAACCCACCCGCCACAACCTCCATTAATATAAACATACTTAGCATATTAGCCATCGTTATCATCTTCACTAAGTTCAACACCATTATGTATATACAATGACCAACTACTTCAAGAGAGATCACTTAGCTTGCTACAAGGCTAGCTGGAGATACATTTATATATACACACATGCATGATAAGATGTATATACATAAAGTTGGTCCACATGAATCGGCAAACCTTTTTTTAACTTTGTTGAAGATAGTGGTGGTCTATCACTTCATCCACCAAATTTCTTCATTAATGAATATGATAATCTAAGGTTAATTGCATGTTGATTTGCACGTAAGAGGGACACGTAGACAAATTCACTAAATTGATTGTGAAATCCAACTTAGCCAAAATTAATGACGGCTGGCAACAACAGGACTCATGTAATAACTAGATAGGTTGAAGATTGTCAAACATGGAAACTAAAGTCAAACATTAATGTTTTACAAAATCAACAAGTAATTAATTAGAGAAACATATATGCATGATCCAAATCAAAATCCCACTTTCCAAACAAATCATATGCTGAGCGGAAAATTTGTGAGAAGACATGATTAACCTCATCCTCCACACAATTCCTATTCCTCTATGGTTTAGTGGGGGTGGGCGGCTGCAAATGGCCTACATATATAAAACTCAAACGACTCCACCAAATCATTGTCCTTTCTCTTTGCTTTTTCTTTTTTCACCTAAAAGACTGGACTCTTGTCCCATTTTATATATTTATCATATATATACATTGTGGTGATTTACTTATTCTTCCCTTTGAAGTTTGCCCTTCGTTTTGACCCATTTGTGTGTATATATCATGTAATTTCTATTTATAATGCCTCTACAATATATTAAAGTTTGCCCTTCGTTTTGACCCACTTGTGTGTATATAATGCCTCTACAATATATTAAAGTTTATTTTAACTAGAAAAAAATTATAATTTGGTCACAGTTTTTATTTAAAAATTTTTATTTAAGTTGCTGAAATATTCAAAAGTTTTTATTTAAGTCACCGGGCTGTTAAGTTTTCTTTTTCTCAAAAATATTCTGCTAGCAAGTTTCAAGCAATCATTCGATGATTGGTGCGGTGAATTAGTACCCATCGGCAAGTAGAAAAACATACCTTAAATCCAAGTCAATTTGGAGGTTAGTGTTGGAGATGGTAGAAAAAAAATGTTTAAATTTTGGTTCGAGATTTGTAACGTCCAAAGTTGTTTCATGAGAAAAAAACTGAACTTTAAAAGAGAAGGGAAAAGAGAACTTTCGATTGGTGCAGGAAGTGCGAACAAAAAATTCATATAACCTCAATTTTAATAGCCTAGTGACGTAAATAAAAACTTTTAAAGAATTCAGTGACCAAATTGTAACTTTTTTTTAATAAAGTGACTAAAACGAAAACTTACACATAGTAATTAATGGTGTAATTTACCCTAAAATTTAAATGTTTCATCATGCATTTAATTAGTTAATTTTCTCAATTCCCATTTGATATGTTGTTAACTGTTCTCTATTAAGCATCCAATTAGAAGAGATTAAATTTTAATATTTAACATAGGCAAGATAACACCATTTAACATCTTTAGGAAATACACCATACATATTGTGGATATCAAGTGCCATTTAAGTGTTTAAAGCATAGAAGTAGATACATGAAGCAAACTTAACTATTGAAATGCATGTTAGAATTACAACTTTTCTTTCCTAATTTAGTATGGTTAAGTTTGCTAAAACAAAATTATTGTTGCACATATTTTAATTCCAAGTTACCATGAGACCAAAATTGGAGTAAATTGCATAATTAGTTCATCACCTTTTCTACAATTAATGTTTATTATATTTTTGAATTGTATCTGTCACAATTTGTTGTGGCAAATTAGAGTCTTTTCGGTACTTAATGAGCTTGATCTTAAGTATTTTTTTGTCATTTTGTTTCGTTTTTCGTTTTAGTAACTTCGACCTACTTATTAGCAAAATAAGTGTTTTTAAGCATTTTCTAGTGTTTCAACAACCCGTTAGGCCAACTTGGGCCTCAAGAATGACTAATAGGCTATTTGAGTGTACAGAGTGCCATTTCTAGTCCAAAAACACAAAGGACGAGAGTCATGTCGTGACATAGGCACCCAATGTCGTGACACCGAAGATCGAAGCAAAAAATAAAATTCTGGAACAAAATAGGCATCGGTGTTCCGAAACCGGAACCTAGTGTCGCGACACTGACTTCTGTGTAGCCAAAAATTCCTGTGCGCTGTGGCTACGATTTTTAGAGCAATTAAGAGTATTTTTCTAACCTAAAACTCTAATTGACATTATAATTGAATGTGCACTTTAGCCTTTTGGATTTTTTCCTAGTATTTTTTTTTTGTCTATATAAAAAACCTTATAACCTCGTTAGGTGGGGGGAGTCAACCTAAGGATTCACCCTAGGGAGCCGTCAAACAATATTTTCATATTTTTTTAATTTTCAATTCTCTTTAGTTTTTATTTTAGTTTTTCTTATGTTCGCTTAATCATAACTGTTCTATTCCGATGTGAAGATGATTGTGAGCAAAGATTGTTATGAAACAACACTTCCATTAATTATTAATGAGCATTCTCTTTTCTTTATTCTTTTATTCTGTTAACTTGATCAACTAACATTTATATGAATATTGTGATAAAGTCTTGTGCATATTTTATATTTTGCATAATTCGGTTATGGAATTGATTTATTTTTAAGTAATTATTTATCTAAAATTAGGTGTTTATTCAAGAGTGCTTAGTATATTAGGGAGTGATGCCCCTAGTAGAATATCTAAACAGGTGAGACCGAGAGGGTATCTTGTCGGGTATAACTTGTGTCAAGTGGTAAGGCTGAAAGGGTATCTGCATGTCTAGGAAGAGACCGAAAGGGTGACTTAGGTGGTAATCCTTAGTGAAGATGAGACCGAAAGTGTATTCTTAGCTAAGGGTGGTAAATAACTCAATTGAAGGTAATTAATGATTTAATTGATAATTAGAGATTTAATTGATCATAGGCCAGAAACTCGCATCATCGACACTAGGAATAGAAAATTCCATTAAGTTATTTTAAGTTAATTAATTTAATTAGTTTAATTAATTTTTTTTCCGCGTCAACACTACTGATTTGTGATTCAATTAGATTAGTAATTATTTTTATAATTAATTTAATAATAAAATTTCTCCAATCTGTAATCCCTTAGGTACGATTCTCGGAATACTTCCCAAAGTGTTTCGTTGTAACATTATACTATATTACAATTTGACCCATATACTTGTAAGTATCGCTGCTTTATTATTTATATTTTTACTGGAATATTTCTAGTTCAGACGTTCACACGTTTAGTGACCATGAATAAATTTAAGAAAATTAAAACGATGAAGATTAAAAAGAATAGAAATAATTAACTAATAAAGAAAAATAAAAGGTTGTACAAGAAATTCTTTTTGTTAAAAATGTAAGAACAATTATTGTTAATACAAGGAGTCAACTAAAGTGGGGAAGTGCATGGGAATTGGCATGCAGCTGGTTTCCATTCATCTTTTTGAGTTTTGAGGAGTTTGGTATGTATTTTATGATTTAGTATTTGATCGCTAGTCCTGAAATTTTTTTATTTAAAATTTAAATATTATTATATGTATTTTTTATTTTTTTATTTTTAAAAATATATATATAGACATTAAATTCTATTATTTAAATTATATTGGTAGAGACTCATAATATATGAAATAAATAATTTAATTTGAATTTATAGGAAAGGAATTGGTTAAATTAAGGAAAATGCGCGTGCATTCCATTGTCCCATTGAGTGGTTTGTACGCGTTTACCTACTCTACGGCCTTATCATTGCGCCAAAAATTCCATCTACCTCCTTTTGGATTTTAGTAATCCTTTTTGGATTTCATTTTTTTTAAATGAAAATATGTTTTATGTTAATTTAGAATGTGTATATGCGAATTAAGTCTCAGTTTGATTAGTATCGATATTATTATCAATGTAGAAAAATATAGGTTCGAGTGTGTTGAAGCGTATTATCTTTCTATTTTAAATGTTGGGGAGGGGTTATGAGTAGTTTTGATTAGGGGTGAGCATTCGATCGAGTCGAATTGAGTAAAAAAATTTCGAATCAAGTCCAGTCGAGTTAATGAATCTTATTATTTTTATTAAATGTTGTATTTATATGAACGGATTATTTAACTAGTAGATGAAATACTAGATTATTTAACTACATAAGTAAGGTTGATGGGTAAACATTTATAAAAATGACGTAGTTTTGTTTTTTCTTATTCAGATTTTCGGATAACTCGAATTATGTAATTCATATTTGAGTTCCGAAAATTTTGATTTTTTTATTCGAGTTGGTCCGAATAACTCGAACTATTTAATTTAAAATTTAAATTTTTATTGAATTTTTTAAATCAAATCGAATTTTACTTATCCCTAATTTTAGACATTATATAAAAAAAGTTTATATGAACATGAATATAAAGAGATGGATGGTTGAGATTTAGAATACGATGAAGATAACAATGAAAACATCAAGCATTACTCAAAAGGTGTAAATATGTAACAAAATTTGTATTTTATTTGATTTATGAAATTAATAAATACATTATATGTTTTTTTTGAAGTTTAATAATAAGGTAAATCTTGAACAATAATCGCAATTAGCATAACTCAAAAACCGAGGTCACATTTGGTGCAATGAACACCTTTAACCATCAGGTTATTACATGGGGTTCAATAAATTATATGTTGTTAAAGATAGGAAAAATATTTGATGTAATGTTGGTGTATAAGTCTAATGCACCATCAATGAATAATAATATAACATGTCATCATTAAATTGAAAAAAATTTTGGGGACTTGTAAATAAATACTAATAATTTTATTTAAACATTAATCGTAATTATTATAAATAAATATTAATATCTCCCGAATTTAGGATATTGGATTTAAATGTTTAAGATTTAGGGATTTAGTATTTATTTATAATTAATTAATATTTAATTATGTTTGAATAATATTATTAGTATTTATTTATAAGTCTTCCTCTATTTTTTTGTTTTATTTAGTGGTAATGCATTATTTTATTATTCACCGATAGCACATGAAATTTATACACTAACAAAGCATCAAATATTCTCCCTTAAAGTTATATTTATATCAAATAATTATATAATGGATAATTAAATTTTTTTATCAAATTTATTTTTATGTAAAATAATAAATTATTTGATAAAAAATTATAATTTTATTTATAGTATTAAAAGTTTTTATACAAAATACTAAAATAACAAAAAGGAGAAGGAAGAAACGTTGGAAAAGTAAGAAAGAAACGAATAATACAATAGCTAAAAGGGGAATAAAAAAAATCCCTAAATTTCTATCCAACTAGACTTGGTCATGGGTGGGTTATGCCCAAAAGCCTGTTCGAAAAGTGAGAATGTTTGAGCAAAAATATAAGTCTAAAAAATAGGCTTGAGCAAAAAAATAAGGCACATTTTCTAAATGGGTAAGGCCTCATGTAAGTTTTTTATCCGAGCCTGCCTTAACCTAAATTTGCAAAAAAAAAACAGAAACAACTGTTGTCGTTTCCACTCTTTTGGTGTTGTTTTATTACTGTTTTGTTGTCATTTTACTATTATATTGTTACTATTTTAATTGTTATTATTTGAATATTGTATAACTATTCTTTTATGAGATAAATCTTAAAATTGTACATAAACTTTGATTTAATGTGTAATTGTATACATTAATTTTAATTTGGTTCAATTATACACGTGAAACTCTAGTTCAAATTTATAATTGAAACTTTAATTTTGATTTAATTATTAACATTTAAATAAATGAATACATCAATTTATTTTTATATTGGATAAATGTAATTATTTATATATGAAATATATAAACATAAAATGATGTTATATTTGTTGTAGGCCAATTTTAACCCATTTACATCAAAACCCAATTTAGCCTTACTTAACCTACCAAAATTAAACCCAAAACCCAAAATCTTAACTACTCAAAGCCCAATTTACATCACAACCCCAATGGCCCAAACCCTAAGCCCAAATCAAAATAAAAAACCCTAGCCCACAACCTAAACTTTTCTCAACTAAATCCTAGCCTTTGCCACCACTAACTCCACTAGCCACACTTGCTCCACCACCAACTCCACTAGCCACACTTGCTCCACTACCTACTCCACTAGTCACACTTGCTCCACCACCACTTGTACCTACAAATGAAGACATAAACAATAAAAAATATTTTGTAAATGACTATATAAGCCTTCTCATATTTTGTATTTAGGGGAGGAAGAAGTTTTGGGGGAGAAAGTTATTGTAAAGGATTTTTGAGAGATTTTTTGAGAGTAATCAAGGAGAAGAGTTATTGTAAAGGCTAGTTTTTGGAGAGAGTAGTTTTTTTGGAGATTAATCAAAAATCAAAGCAAAAGAGGTTTCTTCGTCTATTCTCATTTTAAGTTCTTTGTTTGCTTATCATTTTTTCTTTCAATCTTATTTTGTTTCTTTTATCCGAAAGTAAAAATAAAAGGAGGAAGCTTATCCATTTTTACCGAAAAAGTTTTTTTTGAGGTCCGACTGCCGTGTACGGTGGCACCTATGGCGGCCGGCGGCGGTCCGGTGACCGGACGGTGGCCGGCCTTGTGGCCGAAAATCACCCACTCTCTCACTCTCTCTTTTTTTTGTTATTATTATATTTCTTAATATTATATATATATTCTTTTAATATATTAGGTATATTCTAAATTCTATATTACGTATATATATATCTTTAATACTATATTATATATATTTATTTTTACATGTTATCTTATGTATATATTTTAATTATATTATGTATGTATTTTTTACACTATATTATGTACATATTTTTAATATTATCACGTATTTATTTTTATATATGTACATATTTATGTAGTATTATTAATAGTATTATTTTTAAACATCATTGTTATTTCTAATATATATATTATGTACACCTTTTATTTCTATTTTATTTTTTATTTGTCAATATTAATTATTATTATTCTAATATTTTGATATTTTAATATTTTATATTATTCACATCACTATTCGCATTTTTTACAATAATATTCTTAGATTTTTTTACTATCATTTTAGAAACTTTTTACATTTTAATTTTAAGAATAAGGCAATGTACCGTTTTTAACATTAAGTCATTGATTTCATCGCTATGTTGGGTGAAGTTAGTCGGCTCGTGTTAAAAACGGGATATTCTTCTAAAAAACCAAAAACTTACAACTTCTCATTTCCTTCAATCGGATCACACTTAAATGTCAAATTGAATTCGTATTTTTAAAAATCAAGACAACACGTGTTTAATAAGATATCAATTTTGGGCGTCGCGAGGGTGCTAATACCTTCCTCGCGCGTAACCGACTCCCGAACCCAACGTTTCTCTGGCATTTGACGTAAACCTAAATTCGGCCTTCATTTTTGTGCAAGAATAAGTTTTCTTTTCTAAAAAAGGATGATTTATTAGGTGTCCGGTCACACCTAGAAAAAAGATCGGTGGCGACTCCCTTTTTTTAATAAAATCGAAAGTCGATTTTTAAATTTTCAAATAATCGCCTCAATTAGCGATCGAAAGAGAAATTTTTACGTCACTACAATATTAATAATTGTGTTAATAATTTACAAGAATTGAATCAAATCAAAATTTCATGTACAAAATTTCACAAAAATCAAAATTCATGTGTAGTTTTGTTATTTATCCTTTTTTTCTATTGTTACTTTTTCTATTATATTCCCAACAAATGTCTCTAAAAAAGTAGCAAAATTAACAATAAAAAAAATAGTTCTACAATATCCAAACAATAACATTTATTTTCAATACTTTTTAATTTATTTTTAATTTGTTGAGAAATATTTATTTTAATATTTTTAGTGTATTTGATGTATTATATTTTTTTAATTTATTTTTATATAAAAATAATAATATAAAAAAATTAATATGGGCAAGCTGGGTTTAAGTTTTAACATTTTTATCCGAGTCGAAATTAGAAAAAATTTTAAACCTATTTTTTAGATCAAACCGAGCCCGAACTTAAAAGACAATATAAAATTATGTTGAGACCCGATCCAGCCCATTTTGAGCTCTATATCTAACCTACATGGTTGATGTCAAAATTTCAATCTCTAGTTAAGTGAAAAATCATAGCAGTAAAGGAGGTATATTCTTTCACTATAGTGTAGAGGCCCAATTTAGCCCGGGGCCCATAAACCAGAAACCAAAATAAAAAAAATAATAATTAAAACCCAACAAGCCCATTTTACGAATGGCCCAAACATAACCCAAAACCCCAACCCAATTTCTATCGGCCCAATAGGCCCAAAACATTAAACCAACTCAGAAACCCTAGGGTTTCTGAGCTTCCCTCTCGCCGCAGCCACCACCCACGTGCCTCAGCGCGCACTTCGCCCGAGGGTCGACTCTCCTTGCATGGAAGTGGAAACTCCCTCGTTCGTTGACCTTCCATGGACCTGCAAACATGGCAGAAAAAGGAAAACAGCAAAAAAGTAGAGAAAACAAAGCCAAAACAATAGCAAACAATAGATTTAAATTTTTTGTTTTCGGCTATAAGAAGCCAAAAAGGCGAAATATTGTAAAAAAAGACACACGATTAAGCAAAAAAAAAAGGTTGAATTTCATTCTCTCGTTTTTTTATTTTTATTTTTTGTTCTTAAATTAGTTTTTAAAATAAAAAATAAAAAAGGGAAGAGAAAAGAGGACTTACCTGAACCTCAGAGTAGTGTCGTCGGAGCCCCTGCTCCGTCGTTGAAATCGATTCCCAAAGGGGAAGAAAATGGGCTCTTCTCTCGAGCTCGGGCCAAGAGAACACGGCCTTCGGGCGCTTTAAACCGGGGCTAAAAATTCCCTTTTCGTACAACGTCAACCACTGCCCACGGTGGCGTCGAGGTGGTGGCAGCGATGATGGGTTTTAAACCCTAGCAGAGGAAAATGGGGATGGGGGGAGTATTTCTGATTTTTTTTAAGAAAAAGGAAGAAGGATAAAAAAAATTTTAAAGCTGGTTTAAATGGCAAAGCAAAAACGGCGTCGTTTTGCAACAAGGAAACCGGCGCTGAAACAACACCGTATCCATGGCCATCCATGCGTGACCCGACCCACTCCAGGGGGTCCGCGTGTTTCAGATCATTGGGCTATTTTCCAGTTTGATCCCTCTGCTCCTTTGCGATTGTCGATTTGATCTTTTCCTTCCTTTTTCGTTTTTTAATTTTGCCCCAGGTTTTTTGCATCTGATTCATTTTAGTCCTGCGTAAAACGGTGCGCAGAGGATTTAAAGAATAATTTCCCGATCAGTCCTCATTTTATCGCGCACATTTAATTTTAGTCCCTATTTCGTTTTTTTATTTAATTTATTATGAGTTATATTCTAATTTTGTTTAACCTTCAATTTAATCCCTTTTATGGTCTCATTTATTATTATTTAAGATATTAAATTTCATTTTAATTTCAGTCTATCTTTTTAGTTTCGTTTAAGTTCTGATTTAGCCCTTTTGTTCTAATTAATTAATTAATTAATTTATATATTTACTTGTTTACATGTTCATTATTTCTTTAATCTTTATTTTTTATTTTATTTTCTTTTTTACTTTTCATTCTTTTGTTATATACATAAGTTCACTTTAAGTGGTTTTATATTTCATTTGTTAAATTCTTATATATCATTAAACCATTTTGCTGATCGTTTTTATTGTTATTCATTTTAAGTGTTTCCACATATCATGTATTTTAAACTATTGCCCATTTTAAATTTTATATATATTATTTATTTTTAAGTTATTATATACATTACTTATTTTGGTCTTTATATATATATATATCTTTTGTTTTAAACTATTTTATATGTATTATCTATTTTAAAGTTTTTATATGCTATTTAGTTATGCTATTTCATATGCTAATCCTAAAATCCAATTTTGTTATTATTTGCTCTAAACCTTCCATATATTATTTATCTCAAAATATTTTTTTATATATTCTTTATTTTAGATTATTTCATATATTATCTCTTCAAAATTTTCGTATATAGTATTTGTCGAAACCATTTTTGGTTTAAAAACGGGGATCGACTTTTGTGAAAACAAAAACGTGGAGTCGCCACCAATCTTTTGTCTAAGTGTGATTGGCTCACCTGATAAAATATTTTATTCCATTTAAATCAATTTTGGCCTGCATAAATTTGAGAAAAAGGATTCGGGAGCCGGTTACGTATGAGGAATGATTAGCACTCTCACTACGCCCAAAATTGGTACCAAATTGATTAAGTATTGTCCTTATGTTTGAGATTTGAAACTATTTTTGAAATATGGTTCCTTCGAAAATATTTGAATAGCTCAAGTTGATCGTCAAAATTCTCTTGTTTCAAAGGAATGCAGCATCATATCCAACACGATAGGACACGATCCTTTATTCCCTTGAGAACGCGATAAATTTTGATTTCCAAAAATTCATATATTGAAAATTACAACAGGATGCCCAATTATTTAGTCCAACGGAAAACTGAAACCCAGCACGGTAGGGCACGATTCCTTGAACTTCCAAACATTGAACATTACCTTGTTTTAGAATTTAAAGAATACGAATGAAATTCTAAAGGTATATTTGATTATTTTGAATAAACGAGAAATCGAAACCCAGCACGATAGGGCACGGTTCCCCGAATTCCAAGCATCAAACATTGCCTTGTTTTAGAATTTAGAAAAACACGAATGAAATTCTAAAGGAGGGTTCGATTATTTTGAACAAACGGGAAATCGAAACCTAGAACAGTAGAGCACGATTTCCCGAATTTCCAAACATCGAACATTGCCTTCGTTTTAAGGGATTTTCAAACGAGTAATTATAAAACCAGCTTGAAATGCATTAATTTGACTTGAAATCAAATGGAATAATTAGTTTTAAAGAGTTGGAAATTATAAAGTGATATTTGTAAACCAAAAGGAGAAATAAAAACATAGGATAATATGCATGTATGAAGTACTATGATGGATGAATGAATATAATTCATTTAATCAACTAACAAAATAAACAATTAAATTCAACCAATCTAAGAAAAATATTATCATTTTTCTAAACATGAATAAGGAATAATCCATATAATAGTAATACAAAACGAAAATAATACAATACAATAATATACATAGCCTAATACAACACAATTAAATGCAAAATATGCAAAACAAAATGAAAATAAGATAAAAAATGTATGAGACAAATTTAAAAGGATGAACACATAACATATTATAAATGAATTGTTGAATTTGAAACTATTTGTAAAAACAAACTAAAGATATATATGCATTCATTAAAATATGCGTTATAGGATGAACATTTTTAAATCAAATAATATATGCATGTAAAAATATTTATTAAATACACTCAATAAAGAAAAATGTGATAATATATGGAATATGAAAGTATAGCAAGAATACATAATAAGATATAATTTTGAGAAATATACATAATAGGTTCACAAAACATATATATATATATAAATAGATTTGGGAATTATTAGTTGTAAAAAATTTGCATGAAATTAATAATGTATATAAGACTAAATTAATTTTTCCATAAGTCATATATGTAACAGATTAAAAAACATAATAATATATATAATAAGAAAACCATATGTATAAACACAGGAATTTAATGTTGTATAAATCAAATATAAATACCAATATATATACATATACGTATAATAATAATGTAAAAAAAAATGAGACATGTGAGATTTTTCTTTAAATAATATCAATACATACTATGTAAATAAATTTAAAAAAAATTACGTATGCAAAATAAAATAAGATTAATAATATACATAAAATGTAAAAGGAGAGTAAAAATATATATAATAAGATATGAGATTAGGAAACACTTATATACATATATATATATATAATAGAACATATATATACATAAATAAATTTAGAAAAAATATATGCGAGAATAACATGGGATTAAATATGTATATAGGATTAAACTAGTTTTACTATAGATCATAGATGTACAAACATAAGAACGTTTGAATGGAATATTATACAAATAATTAAAATAATATGATGTAAAAATGAACTTCAAAATAATAATTTTTATAAAACAAAGTAAGATTATTAAAAAGGTTTAACACACACATGGAGAAAACTAAAAGGATATTAAAATTACAATGAACAAAAGACTCCATTGAAATAATGCATGTATAAGCATATATAAAATATTTGAACGAGATATTACACAAAACGTTAACATAATATGACAAAAAAATATTTCAAAATAATTGTACAAATAAAAACAAAGCAAAAAACATTAAAGTGAACCCACACATAAAATATCAAATGAATCTTAAAATAGTGAGTTATATACAATTAGTAAAAACAAATTTAAATACATAGTTCATAAGACAATTTAAAAAAACAATACATATGTATAAAAGAGAAACAAAACAAAAAATAAAAAATTAAAAATACATAATGTATATGAAAAATGAATAAATAAATAAATAAATAATAAAAGGATTAAAATCGAACTGATTACAGGCTAAATTGAAATAAAAATGAAATTAGAGATAAAAACTAAAACATAATAAAAATTCGAGGTCAAAAATGGAAATATGCACAAGGTTTGAGGACCAATCGGGCAAAAAAACCAACAGCCGGACACGTGTCCGCGTTCCAGTGCACTGATGGGTCGGGGATTCGATTGGTAAGAATAACAAAGTTATAGGGTCAAATTTATAAAATAAAATGGTAAATAAAGGGACTAAATTAAAATAACAACAAATTTGGAAGGACCACGGGCGTAAATAGTCCATTCACCGCAGAAACACTCGGATCCTGATGGTTCGGGTCGGGTCGCACGGGCATGGCATAAAATGACGTCGTTTTTGGGTTATTGGACTTAACTCAAAACGGCGTCGTTCCATATGTCTATAAAATCAAAATTTTTTTTGAAACATCATCATTTCATCAGTGCATTTTAAAAAAAGAGAGAGAGAGAGAGATAGGTTCCTCCGGCCTAGGCGATTTTCAGCCATCGAATTGCTGCCCGTCCGTCGCTGACGTCTGCCTTCCACGGCAACCGGAGGTGCAAAAATGGCCCCAAATCGATCCCCTCGTCCCCTTCACTCCAAACTCAAGTTCTAAACAAACGAAAACCCCTTAGAGAATCAGATCGAGCCACGGGAACCGTTCGGCTCCGACTTCTCCGACCTCCAGCAAGGTAACGATATCCCTTCCTTTTTGAATATATGTATAAACTATCTATTGCATAAACTCGTAAAGAAAAGAAGTATAAGAACAGAATAAGAGACCACCTTTTTTGTCGAATATTGTTTCGATTTCTTTTTTGATTGATTCTTTTTTGTATTTCAATCCGTGTGTCCGAAAAAAAGTTACATTTTGTTCTCTTGGCTATATAGCCAAATACACATTTCTTGGTCTCTGTTGCCTTTGCGTATTGCGTTGTTTCTGTTCCCCTTTATGGTCTGTTTGCAGGTTGGGAGGAGGGTCAACGAGAGGGGCTTCCGTTTTGGTGCAAAGGACGGGCAAAGTCGGTCCTCGAGCGTCGAATGCGCTGCTGAAGCAAGTGGGCAGCAGAGGGGAGGCGCAGCACTGAGGCTGGCTAGGGTTTCGGCTAGCTGAGACCCAGTTTGGACACTGGGCCTATTAGGCCGATTGGGTTAGGGGTTTAGGGTCTGTTTGTAAAATGGGTAGGATTTGGGCCTTGTATTTGGGATTTATGTAACATGAACTGTCTTTATTTTTTAGTTTTTGTTTAAACGGGCAGGGCAAAATTGGGCCCATACAGTATTTAACCTAAACTGTTTTATATGTAATTCATTTTAAAATTTTTATATACTATTTATTTTTAAGTTCCTTTATTATTTTTTTAAGTTCTTATACATTATCCATTTGGAAACCCTTTTTATATTCTTTCTTTGTAATTGTTCCATTTGTTATTTGTTTTAAAATGTTTTATTCATTTCAAAATTATTCGTATATATTATTTTGTTTCATTCTTTTGCAATTATTAATGTCGATCTATTAAAATGATGTGTTTTGTGAACATTTAATTCATGTATTATTATTGTAATTTGTTTGTTAATATTATTATGGCTATTATAGTACATTAGTATTATTATATCATTTATTTATCACATATTCTTGACTTGTATAGTTGTTTGACATCATTGCATTATTATTCCCCATGAATTATGTTTAATTATAATTGGTTATCTTTGTATTATGCTTCAAAATAACTTAAGTCGTTTTAAACTTACGTTTGATAAAATTTTTAAGAAACAAAGAAATTTTCAAAGTAAGGCAATGTTCTGTATTTGGAAATTCGAGAGATCGTGCCCTAACGTACTGGGTTTTGATTTTTCTTGTTTGATCCAAATGACCGAATAACCTTTTAAAATTAAAACACGTGAGTTTTGAAAATCAAAAGACCAACTTATTCTCGAGGGTCTGAAATGTTGCATCTTAACGTACTGGATGTGACATTTTATTACTTCAAGACAATAAGGTTTTTGGAATCCATTTCGATTTACTCAAGTAAATTCTTTGCATAGATCAACTTAAAAAAGGATCATATTCTAAATTCTTTTTGAGTTTTTTAATTTTCGACATTAAGACATTAATTAATCAATTAGGTACCAATTTTGGGCGTTACAAAAGTGCTAATTCTTCCTCGTATGTAACTGACTCCCGAACCCGTTTTTCTCAGATTTCGTAGACCAAAATTGTTGTTTTAGTAAATCAAAATGTTTTATTAAAATGACCAAATTTCTAGGTGATCCGATCACACCCAAGTAAAAAAAAGATTGGTGGCGACTCCCAATTTTTGTTTTCTTTTCAAAATATGAAGTCGAGCCCCTTTTTTTTTTCAAAAAATAGTTTCGACATATAGGTTTTCTTTTCATCCAACAAAAGTATAATATTTGAGATTAATTTCGAGGAAATGGTAAAATTAATTATTATAGAGATAAGATTGAAATTAATAGTAAAAAAAAGTGTTTAGATTCATAAACAATTGTAAAATTAATGTAAAAATAAAAAATTACTACTAAGGATATTAGACTAAAAGTTGTATCCAATAGAGGTTTTACATTATTTATTTTTATAAAATTATTAAAAATATATCAAAATATAATTTTATTAATGAAATAATAATATGTAATTATTTATTATTTATTTAAATAGTTCTTTAAATTTTTATAAAAAATAATTATTTACATTAAAAAAATTCAAAATTAAAGGGATATAACACAGTTAAATGAATTTTAGCAATGATTAGATAGAAAGATGAAGACATGTATTAGGCAAAATATCAAAATTATTAATTATTTAGTGAAACAATTTGAGCATGGAAATAAGGTCCCTCCATGATCTTCCAATAAACCCCTAAAACACAACCTTTTCACTAAAGAAAATTTTAATTTTTTTTTAAAAATAACAAATTAGTTAATTTTGTTGTTTAATTAGTTATCGTTGAAGTCGATATTCTGAGAGATTGACTTCAAAGTTGGCGTCTTTAAGAATCGAATTCAATAGAAGCAATTAGTTAAAAGTGTTGACTTTGAAGTTGATCCCTAGGTGCCAACTTCTCCTTTGGCAATCTCAGTCCTTTGAATGGCTTTGGCGACCTAAAATGCTATTGGGAAACAACAATGACTTCAACACTTGCAGCAATGGCACATCTTCCTTTGCTAGAGGTGAAGTCAGAAAATTTTTTAGCGGGTCGAAATTAAATTGTAATTTTTATGATAGTAAAAATACAATTTCATCATTTTTAGGAGGGCCAAAGTACAACTTTACCTTCACTAATTTAAAATTTTAAAAATTTTAAAGGGCTTAAATTTCTATTTGGGGGGGGGAGGGGCAGGGCGCCTGCCTGCCCCTTAGCTACACCCCTGCCCTTTGCCGTGCATAAATCAAATCAATCTGTAAAAGCTATCGAGAAACAACAAATGAATTTAAAAGAAGCCTGATAAGTAGGTGCGAACTAGTGAAAGTATTAATTAAAAAATTGGACAAGTTAAAATTGCTGATCGATAGTTTCATATGTTAATCAGTTTACTCCCCAAAAAGTATGGTATATATAGGTGCTTTAGCATTTCATAGCGTGCACATAAAACTCTTGAATAATTTTTTTTTGTTATTCTCTCATCCATAATATTCAACCTCCTAAAATCATTAAAGTAAGTTTAGATTTTAGATTTGTAAAATTTTAATTTATTATTAGTTTAAATATTATTAATTTTTTTATAATTTATTACTCGGTTAAATTTGTAGTTTTATTAAAGTGTTTTAATAAAATATATGCAAGTTTTCTTCAAGTATATGAGTTAGTTTGTCGATTGAGTCTTAACTCGATTGACATGAGCATTGCTTCCAATATAGGAGGATGTGGGTTCAAGTGCACTGAAATGCATTATCCTTCTATTTATGGGTTGGAGAGGGGCTATGGGTAATTCTAGGCATTGTGTAAAAAAAAACATATATGATCTTGAGCTTCTTTTTAGAACATTACTTTGTTATATCGACATATTTTAGTATATTGCTTATTTAAAGGTTAGTGTATTGTTATAATATTTGTGAGTGTGTAAAATTTTAATTTATTGTTTGCTTAAATGTTAGTATTTTGTTGTTTTTTCTTAAAGTATTAGTAAACTTTTTAGATTATTGTTTGTTTAAATATTATATTGGTGGATTGTTATAGATTTAGTTTGGCTTAATGATAAATTTGGCCACTAACGTTTACATATTTTGTCAAAATAGTCCTAATTGTATTTTTGAGCCCTTTTTAGCCATCAACCTTTGTTCTTTTTTTTCAAGTTGGTTTTTTTAACCGATTTGATGAAAATACAGTTAAAAAAGTTAACGGGATGATGTGGAATTTTATATGTAGAATATTTTTAATTATATGTAATTTATTACTTAAGTAATCCAAAAAGATAATTACATGTGAAAAATAATAAAATAAATAAATCCTACATGAAATTAAAAAAAATAACTCTTAATCTAAAGAAAATAAACTTAACTATCTAAAAAAAGTTTCAAAATGAATGCATACTTTGTTTACTAAGAAGTTGTTGAAAATTATGGATGGATTTTTTGTAATACCCCGAATTTTTTTTATAGTAAGATATTATCCTTGATATAGTAAATAAGGAAATAAAGTGACAAAAAGGAAAATTTTGAGTTATGTCAATATTAGGAAGTATATTGTGATATATTAATTCAAGAAAGGACTAAATTGTAAAAGTGAGAAAAGTTTTATTGCACAAGTGTAAATATTTTAAGGGTGGAATGATCTAGAAACTAAAGAAAATAGATGAATTAGGACCAAATTGAATAGGTGAAGAATTATGAGGGACTAAATTGCAATTTTACCAAATTTAAATGATGAATCAAGGATGGAATTTTAAAAGATCATGAAGGGCAAAATGGTCAATTGGAAAGAGAGAGAATTCTAGAAGGCAATAATGATATTAGAGATATTTTGGTATTTTATAATTATTTAATTAGATAAATATTATTTTATTAATATTTTAATAAGATATTTTATTATTATTTGATTAGTATATAAAGAAAGAAAGATGAGAAATTCTTATCCATCTTTCCATGCAACCAACATTCGAAGAGAAGTGTTAGGATCGACCAGATTAAGCAACGTACAAGAAAAATAGCGGAATAAATTGAGAAATTGAATACACAAATTTAATATGAAAAAACTCCTCCAAAGAGGATAAAAAACCACGGTGTTGGTCGCTAAACTAACTAAAAATTCGACTAAGGCAAGCGCACCTATCGAACAGCAGTATAGTTATGGTGAGACTGAAAATATCGTATCCACAAGGACTAAAAGTACTAGTAATTACTATCTTTTTATTATCTAACCTAAGAATTGAAATGATGTTTTCTAAACTAAACTTAATTATCTAATTAACTAAGAACGCGTCAGAGATGAAGGTTAAAGAATACTTTTGGAAAACTGATGGAGAAGACAATACCCAAGGAAGAATCCACCTAGACTTCCCTTATTACTTCTGAATTAGACGATTTATTCACTTGAATTAATCCGTAGAAATCCCTGATTTATGTTATTATCTCTCTCGAGATTAAAAACAACTGACTCTAGATTGATTAATTGAAATCTCTTTCTAATTAAAACCCCTACTGTCGCATTAACTCGACCTATGGATTCCCTTATTAGATTTGACTCTAATCCGATAGATTTATTTCGTCCTATCTCTAGGATTGCATGCAACTCTGCTTAATTATGGAGGATCTACTCTTAAATACGGACTTTTGCTCCACTGAATGAGCACATCAAAACCTGAATTAATATGCTGAAATATTAAAATAAGGATTAAATCTCACAATTAAGAATAAGAACAAGTACTTATCATATAATTCAAATAGTAATAAGATCTGTCTTAGGTTTCAACTTCCCTAGGTATTTAGGGAATTTAGTTCATAACGATAGGGGAAAACATCTCAAAATTAGGAAAATAACAAAACATAAGAAACCCAAAAACTTCAATAGAAATTGAATGGAGATATTCAGTCTTGAAGTAATTCATGCTTCCGAGTTGATTCTAATGGCTGTCCTTGAGTATTTTCTGCCTTCTGCTCTTTGTCCCCTCTTTTGATCCTCTTCTAGGGTGTTTATATAGACTTTGGAATGCTTCAAAACCCTAAAAATTAGCCTTTTTCGAGTAGAATTAGACTTGGACTCGACAGGGACACGGTCATGTGCCACGCCTGTGTGAAGGTGCTCAAGCCGTGCGTAATTCTGAGTTGGTTTTTAGTCAACATGATCATTACACACGGTCGTGTGGCCTACTCGTGTGTCACACACAAGCATGTGAATTACCCTTATGAAAGTGCCTAGGCCGTGTGAAATACTGAGGTAAGCCTATTTTGTCTGTTTTTGGCTCGTTTATTGCTCTTTTCACCTTCTTATGCTCATCTAAGAATACAACATGATTTTAAAGGATTAGTAGTATCAAATTCACTAAATCTTATGATAATTCATCCAAAAATATGCCAAACATGGGGTAAGAATATGTATATATTATGGTTTATCAAATATCCCCACACTTAAGCATTTGCTTGTCCTCAAGCAAAATCCTCAACTCACAATTAAAATGCATCCTTCTCAACTTATAATTTTTATCAATAATATTTCGAAATAATTCACAAATAATCATACATTGAGAATTCAACTAAAATAATATCATAGGTATTTCCCTTTATCTAAATAATTATCATAAAATCATAGGTATTTCCCTTTATCTAAATAATTATCTTTAATTCCAAATTGACAAGAGTTGACATCCTCATTAAAGATTCACCCAACTCACTCATAGTGTTTAAGGTTCAACAATTAAGCACTCCTTAGTCAAACATGAAAAGTTATTACTATAGGCTTGCATGAAAATCAAATCTCCACCACTATGAGATGATACACAAATCAGAAGGTCTTTAGCAGGGTTGTAATGGGGTTTGGGTTAAAAGTGTGGATAAAGGCTGAAAAATAGGGTTAGAATCGAGATAAATTTAATAAATTACCCCAACTTAGAAAAATAAAGCTAATTACTGAATTACAAACAAGTGCCAAAATTAAAACTATCCAAAACTAATGAAGTGAGCTTTTTCTGAAAATAGTAACTTTAACAAATCCAAGCTTATTGAAAGAATAACAATATGTAATTACATGAATATGTAAATATATGTTTTTTTTAAGAATAAGAACAAGTACAATATAATAAGAAATAATTCAGCAACTAAAATGAACAAGCATAGTCAGGTAACTAATCAACTCAAATCTCGATAAAAAGGGAGTCAATAAAGAGGGAGAAATTCTTGACGAATCAAAAAGGGTTAAGTTGTGGGTTAATATTAAGGGGAAAATCAAGGAACAATGGTTAAGGCTCAAAGGGGTTCACTAAGGGTCAATTATGTGGGTAGGCTTTTTATGGGATAAATGGGTTAAAACCTAAGTGCCTTTATCATTTCAGTATATCAAATCAAAGGTGTGGTCTTGACATGCATAATCGAAGCAAGTTCTAGAATAACAAATCAATTTTGACACACTTATAACCAACAAAATAAGTGAGCAAGAAAGATATATGCTCTAAAAGGTTAAAAATCTCACGAAAATTAAGGGTATTTGATGTCAATCTTGTAAATTCAAAACTTCAAGATAATACTTCAATTCAGGGAAACAACCTAGCAATTTTAATTCTCAAAAGTCAACTTATCATGCTTGATTGTCTACTGCCTTAAAGTTAGACGATCAATACACAATTACCTATGTTTTGATCTAAAACATATCAATAAAAATTATGAATTAATCAAAATTCATTCTAATAGTGATATGAAAAAAATTACTTGAGGGTTAGACAAAATTTAGGGGTTTTCTGATAATGATATGACTAACCTCCCCACACTTAAGATGTACATTGTCCTCAATGTACAAAGATAGATAATGACAACACAAGCATAATATCATAAAAGAGGGGGGAGAAGTGAAACTGCCCTGAATTTGGATGTAGTCCTTGAAAGAGCGAAAGCGGGTTTAGAGACATTGGAAACAATATGCATGTGACATTAGACAGAGGTGAAAGTGGTGGTAGATGTAATACCCCTACCCGTATTCATTGCCGAAATAGGGTACGGCGCATTACCGGAGTTTACGAATTAATTTTTTTTTTCAATTCAACATATTTTCATGATAGATTCATGCATTAATATAAGATAACGTCATCACATATCTATAACCAGGTTTGTTAACCATACTAATGGCTAACTTTACATTCATTTCACGTTAACATTTACTTTGTTAACTTATACATGCCATTGATTTCCAAAATAAAGTTTCTTTATATACCGAAATCCTGAGGTTGACAGTGTGATGTGTCTCCGACCAAATCCGACCTCCGAGCTCTTAACACTACAAAACAGGGAAAAAGGAAACGGGGTAAGCACTTTGTGCTTAGTAAGCTCATGTAACAAGAATTATACTTACCTGATATTTTCAATACAATATAATAAACATTCATATATCCATTCAATGCATTATTAACCTAACATGCACAAACTCAACATTCAAGTTAGTACAATAATTTCCATGTCTCAATAATATATATATACCATGATTGATGTACTCATCAATACCATGATTTTCATTCCCTTATTATTTTTCATATTTATCCCGTTGAATTTATCGGAATTCCGATGGATTTTCAAAGGTACACTTTTAGTGTACAAAATTCGGGTCCGTCAATTCATATTCATGTGCGCACATATCCATTTCAGAGAGCACACTCCCGCGAACCTCAACCTTGCAGCGGGATTACCAGTCTAGGCTAAATCCCCTGCAATATAAACTCATAGAGTTGTCGGGATTACCAGTCCAGGCTAAATCCCCTGCAACGACAATTACTCTAATGAGCTTGGATCTGAATTACCAGTCCAAGCTAAATTCAGACCCTAATTCGGATTACCCGTCCGGGCTAAATCCATTTTACACATATTCTTCAGGAGGGCTATATCAGGATAGGATCACCCGTCCGGGCTAGATCCTTTTTACCGTCAATTCCTTTTCAGAGATCCATCGAATTTTCCTTTCATTCAATCGGGATTTCTTCCCATTTTATCAAATATATCAATGTTTCATTAATTTTCATACAATGAACACTCAAATCATATTCACATCGATAACATACAATCTCAAGCATTTAAGAATATAATTCAAGTTACACGAACTTACCTTGATACTTGTTTGTAAACAGTAAAAATCTATTAATCCCGAACTTTTTCCTTTCCTCGATCTAGCTTCGTATTTGAATCTTCTGGATCTAAATAAATAAATTTAATTATCAATTTAATATATTTCATGTTCATATGCAACATTCTCTATAATTCAACTATTATTTATAGTTCATTCAAAGCTGTCTACTTGAGTCATAGTCACTAAATTATTTATAACTTGAGCTAAGGAACTACAAATTAAGATCCCTTAATTTTCCCTGAAACTAGACTCATATATATTTTTACGATAAAATTTTCAGAAATTTTGGTTTAGCCAATCAGTACAGTTTATTCTTCAAAGTCACCCCTGTTTTGTTGTCTAACAGTTCTGACCCTTCTTCACTAAAAATAAATTATCTCTTTATACAGAATTCAAATGATGTTCTTGTTTGTTTCTATTAAAAATAGACTCATTCATAATTCTATACATATAAATTTAAGTCCCTAATTATTTTTATTCAATTTTTTATAATTTTTCAAATTCAGAACAGGGGAACCCGAATTCATTCTGACCTTATCTCACAAAATTCATTATATCTCAAAATCTACAAATCCATTGCTTACAATATTTCTTCTATGAGAAACTAGACTTAATAAGATTTAATTCCATATTTTGTTCATCTTCTAATTCGATTCCTACAATTTTTGGTGATTTTTCAAAGTTAGTCTACTGCTGCTGTCCAAACTGTTTTAGTGCAAGCTGTTTATTACCATTTTCCCCTAAGCTTTTAATAAATGATAATTTCGTCCCTACTCAATTAGCCTCTCAATTGAGCTGATTTTTCTCAATTAACATTTTATTCTATCACCTTAAACTAGTTTACAACCTTTAGGAATCAGAATTTCAGCAATAGACTTTAATTCCAAACATTTTCACAATTAGGTCCCAAAAATCAATTTCCATTGAAATTGCCTAATAAAATCGTCTCATAAAAAAATTAAAGCTTTAATTTCATTCTATTTCATCATAAACTTACAGCACTCAACCATGGTGACTTTAAATTTCATCCATGAAATCAAAAACTAATGAATTTAATAGTAGGATCTAGTTGTAAAAGTCTTAGAAACACAAAAATTATAAGAAAAAGGCAAGGATTAACTCACTTGGTGCAAAAATTATGAAATACCAGCTTAGAGAACCCTCCTATGGCGTTTTTAGCTGCTGGAATTGAAGAGAAATGAAGAGAAATCTAGATATTTCCTATTTAGTCCTAGTTTTATTTAGTTAATTTTGCAATATTCCAATTTTACCCTTAATTTATCAATTTTTCTGCTGATTTCATACCCTTGCCCAAATAAATTTTGAGTCTAATTGCCTTTTAAATCCTTTCTCATTAGACTAATAAGCTATTTAATCACTCTAGCAACTTTTACACCTATTACAATTCAGTCCTTTTCATTTAATTGACTACCCAAACATTAAAATTTCCTAACGAAATTTTAATACCATATTAATAACATTTCATAAATATTTATAAAATTATTTTTGACTCGGTTTTACGAGATAGAGGTCCCGATACCTTATTTTACCCAATTTCTTCAATAATTTCTTTTTCTAACTAATCACTAAATTGATAAAATTTTCCTATCAATATTTTCATACGATTTTCCTATTATATAAATTTTCAAGCAAAAATATTGAAATAAATTTCTCTTTAAATCGGATTTGTGGTTACGAAACCACTGTTCCGATAACATTAAATTTACGCCATTATAGTAGAGGTTGGGTTCCACAATCACAGTGCCAAACGAAAAGGTTATAGTGGTGGTGGGTGTCGTAGTGGCTATGGTCGTGGTCGAGAAGGATATGGCAGTCGTTGATTCTCTTTTCCCATAGGTCTGTTGTATATTCCTGAGTAGCACTAATCGACTGAACGTTTTGAAACTGTGATGTCACTAGCAATGGTTTAGGGCATTATATCAATGGGGTCGTTATGGTTACTCATAGAGAAACAGCCATAAAATTGAGATATTCAAAATATACTAATCAAAGTCTTTTTAGAACATGAAAACTAGAAATAGAAATAAAAATAAAAGAAAAATAAAAACAAAAGGAAAAGAAAAATAAAGTAAAAATAAATGGACTCAAAAGTCCTCATCGGCAGCTAGATCGTGAGGTGGTGGTGCTGGAGGCGAAATATGGAAATGCTGACAAATCTGCTGCGGAGTCACCTTTATGTTGTCAAATCGCTGAGTGCAATATTGCTCAAATCGATCCAGGTGGGCAGAAGTTTTTGTCAATGAAGCAGCCACATGAACTGGTCGGTGACTCGGTGGTGGCTGAGTAGGTGGGTCCTCATGAAATGAAGGGATATCGTCAGGAATATCCTCAGGGTCATCCTCATCGATAGCTCGTGCTAGTCGGTATTGAGGAGGATCAAACCCACGACGACATTCTATCATCCTCATGTGGAGCATACTTTGGATGCCTTGTGGGGACATCTGGCCGATAAGTGTAAAAGATGAGGAATGTGCTGATAAGTTCAGGAGCCCAAAGTATCGAGTTAGACGAGTCACATAAGGGCCAATGTTGATGACTCCCTTTTAGTATCGTTCTGTCTGATGCCGAAAGGCAAGGGCGATGAAGTATGCGAGATAAAAAATATGCCCTTGCCTCATGCTCCATAGAAAGTATGCATCGTGAGTGTTAACGATGTCGATACTCTCTTGTCGCCCTGTTAAGGTGTGAGCTAAAAGGGCGTAGAGGTATCGCATTGTCGGGGAGAGAGCCGATGCCTTGGAGCGGCTAGGATCATAGATACCAGTGGCAGGCATGATGGCTGCCCAACAAGAGGAAGGTGCATAGTAGATGTGATGGTGGAATGGGGAAAATTGTTGTCCTTCATAAATTCTTCTATATAAAGTCCCAGGGCTACTTCGAATTCTGGGACACTCAATTGTCGCACTAGATTGTTGAGACGAAACTGGATTGTGCCTAGGTCATCGTACTCTGCCATAACCGACTGCAACTGAAACGTAGAGCAAAGTTCCAAGGTGAGTTCCAGGTACGTCGACTCAATAATGTCAAAGAAGTGGTCCCAAGTAGCAGTAGCGAGGAGGGCCCGAACTGAATCAGCTAGGTGGACCCACTCTAATGCGGCTCAATCGATGCAACGGCCCACACCAAGGGGTCGGACACGTAGAGTCTGAAACAATTCCCACTGGGGCCCTGATGGAAATTGGAGGAATGGATGGCGTATCTTAGTGGAGGGACCCGAGGAGGTCGTACCTGATCCTTTTCGCTATTTTGAAGTGGGGACGGCAATTTTCTTGCCTCTTGTGTTCGTCATAGTTTCCTGCAAATGTAATCACATGACTCGAATTAACATAGTCACCAAACAAATAAGAACAAACATCCAAATACAGCTTAATCAGGCAGACAAAAGAAGTAGAATCATAGCACCTAGTAAAAACTAACTAATCGAGTATTAAATATATAAATAAAATACAAATTTACTCAACAAAACAAATGGCCTTAAAATCTATGTAGCATATTGCCAGTGTCTAAAGCTTACTGAATCAATAACTAAGTAAGAATCTCAAAAGCAGTAAAGCAATAGTAATAATAATAAATCAGTCAAACAGGAATAAGATAGCACAGTGATAAAGAACTATGAGTAATAATAGCAATAGTCAACATAATAGGGATAATTAAAATAATGTAAAGAAGTTAGAGGTGCAAAAGAGAAAATCGAGAGTGGTGGTCGGTGGTGGGGCGCGGAGGCAGGCGGCGGGGCTTGGTAGTCGGAGGGGAAGGAAAAAGGGAAGGAGGAACAAAGAAGGAGAAGTAGGAAAGAAAAATGAAGAAGGAGAAGTAGGAAAGAAGAGAAATGGAAAAGAAACAGGAAAGAAAAATAGAGAAGGAGAAAGGGCTGGATGAAGAAGATAGGGGAATAGTGGAAGGAAGAAGATGGGTGAATAGTGAATTTTTAAAGGAATGAGGGGAATTAGGGTTAGGGGAGGGAAATAAAAAGGGGCCACGATTGTGCAAGCCTCGTTTTGGGCCACATGGCTGTGGCCCACTCCCGTGTGGTGTGCTCCTAGCCCGTGTTTTTCGTAAAATTCTAAGTCAGTATCGCACACGGCCCCTTAGACACACCCATGTCCCCAGGTCGTGTGGTGCGCACGGTCACGTCGGACGGCCGTGTTCACGTTTGTTCGCTTCTCCCACGCTCGTGTTAGGTACAACATGCTTGTGTTCATGACTTGTGCTCATGGGTTGATAATTTAAGTCAGTATCGCACACGGCCTATAGACACGCCCGTGTGTCTAAGCCGTGTGGCTCACATGACTGCCTTGCACGACCGTGGTAATTTATCGCATGTCGTGCCTTTGTTGATTTTTGGGGAATTAAAGTGCAGTTTCAACAAGGTTTGGGACACGCCCGTGTCCCTTAGCCGTGTGGTGCACACGACCGTATCGCACGGTTGTGGCTATTTATCGCAACCCGTGTGTCATCTTGTCTTGGGGAAAATGTTTGTCCTGTTTTAGCATGGTCATGGACACGTCCGTGTCTCCTACTCATGGTGAGAACACAGCCTAAGGCACGCCCGTGTGCCAGACCGTGTGTGCCAAAAATACCTACAGTTAGATTATAAACAAAATGGCAAGAAAAACTAAAGTTATTTAGTGGCGTTAGTGCTTGGGTTGCCTCTTGAGGAGTGCTTATTTAGAGTCTAAGCTCGACTTTCCTCGCATTCACATGGTCACGATGGATCACAGAGTCGAAACTCCTCTTTCTTGCTATCAAATCCTTTAATTAAATAAGGTTTAAGTCGAGTACTGTTTACTTTAAAAGTGCCGAAATGCGAATAGGTTACCTCGACTATACCGTGTGGAAAAACTTTGATGACCATAAAAGGAGTCGCTTCGTTTGCGTTGAGCTCTGTAGCAGGGGCGTAGCCAGGGGGGCTGGCATAGGCCCCGGCCCCCCCTAAAATGGAAAATTTCATTTAGGCCCTTGAAATTTTTTAAAAATTTTAAATTAGTAAAGGTAAAATTGCACTTTGGCCCCCCCTAAAATTATAAAAATTCAATTTAATATTTTACAAATTATAAAAATATAAACTATAAAAAATTAAAATTTCATCAGGCCCCCCCTAAAAAAATTTTCTGGCTTCGCCCCTGCTCTGTAGTGGTAATTCAAGGGTCTTTTTTATCTAGCCAGACTTGGTCCCCAACCTTAAATTGATTAGTTCTCTCATTGAACTCATCATAGTGTTGCTTTTGCTCCTCTTTGCCATGAGTCGGCCATTCGTCTAGTTCATTTATCTGTAGCATTCGTCATTCATGGATGGTTTCATTGTTAGCGAATGAACTAAAACATGACTTATTTATGTTACTCAAAAAATTTTCCTGCAAGAAGGATTGAATCACATGATTAGTCTTATTAACCGAATTTATAAGGTTATCTTCATTACTTGGTATCTCAATTGAATCACGAGCCTGAAGAATAACCATTTCATCACTTGCACGAAGTGTCAGTTCACCTGTACCAATATTAATAATAGTCCTAGCAGTCGCTAAAAAAGGTCATCCTAAAATTTAAGGAATGTCACCGTCCTCTTCCATGTCTAAAACAATAAATTCTACTGGGAATATGAATTTATCAATCTTAACGAGTATGTCCTCAACAATACCTCTAGAAATCCAATAGTTTTATCTGCCAGTTGTATACTCATCCTAGTTTGTTTAGGTTTCCCAATACCTAGTTGTCTAAACATTTTATAGGGCATGACATTTATACTTGCCCCGAAACCGACTACACTATTATCAACATTTAAACTATCTATTAAACAAGGAATAGTAAAACTCCCTGGATCCTTTAACTTGTTGGGTAGTTTATTTTGTAGAATTGCTGAGCAAACTGCATTTAATTCCACTTGTGCCAAATCTTCTAACTTTCGTTTATTTGCCAGAAGCTCCTTTAAAAATTTTAATGAGTTGGGCATCTGCGAAAGAGCTTCAATAAATGGTAAGTTAATATGTAACTTTTTTAAAATGTTAAGAAATTTACCGAATTGTTCGTCTGTGCGATCTTTCTTTGTCGCTTTAAGGTAGGGCACGCGAGGTGTGTATTCTCTGCTTACTGATTTTTATTTGTTCTGGCTTTCGTCCACCTTGTTTTGGCTTACCATAGTTTCTTGCATTAGTTCTAGTATGGACTCAACTAACCCTTCTTCATATTGAACAGTAATCGCATGAAGCTGCTCTCTTGGATTAGCCTTGGTGTTGCTGGGCAAGCTACCTTGTGGCCTTTCTGAGATCAGCTTAGCAAGCTGACCTATTTGAGTCTCGAGACCTTAAATTGACACTTACTGATTTTTAAGCACTGTTTCGGTGTTTTGGAAATGTGTTTCTGACACCGAGATGGATTTTGTTAGCATCTCTTCAAGGTTCGGCTTTTTCTCTTGCTGGTAAGTTGGCTGAAATCCTAGAGGGGGTTGTGGTCTTTGATTGCCTTGACCACCCCAAGAGAAGTTGGGATGATTCCTCCAACCTGCATTATAAGTATTACTATATGGATTATTCTGTGGTCTAGAATTGTTACCCATATAGTGGACTTGTTCGTTCATAGTACTATGATCGTAGGTTAGGCATTCTGGATTATTTATCCCTCCTCCATTTGTATCGCACTGCATCACCGGATGTACCTGCGCAGAAACACATAAACCATCAATCTTTTTATTTATGAGTTCTACCAGGTTAGATATCATAGTAACTGCATCTAGGTTGAAAACACCGGCTGATTTTGTTGGCTTTGTTCTCATAACTTGCCACTGATACTTATTCAGTGACATCTCTTCAATAAACTCATAAGCCTCCTCAGGTGTTTTGTTATTTAAGGTTCCACCGGCCACTGCATCAACCATTTGTCTAGTTGAAGGGTTCAAACCATTGTGGAAAGTTTGAACTTGTGGCTATAAAGGTAACCCATGGTGATGGCACATTCTTAACAAATCCTTGTATCTCTCTCATGCATTATATAGTGTTTCTAAATTCATCTGCACAAAAGAAGAGATATCATTCCTCAATTTAGCCATTTTTGCCGGCGGAAAATATTTAAGTAAAAATTTTTCGGTCATTTGTTCCCAAGTAGTGATTAACCCTCGTGGTAACGAGTTCAACCACTGTTTAGCCTTATTCCTTAATGAAAAGGGAAATAACCGAAGGTGAATGACATAATCAGAAACGCGATTTATTTTGAAAGTATCACAGAACTCTAAGAAGTTGGCCAAATGAGTATTTGGGTCTTCATCCTGTAAACCATCAAACTGAACAAGTTTTTGAATCATTTGTATAGTGTTAGGTTTCAGTTCAAAATTATTTGCAGCAATTGTAGGTCTAACAATACTCAATTCAGCCCCGTTAAATTAGGCTTAGCATATTTGTACATAGTACGAGGAGCAAATTCTGATTCACTAGATTTGTGGCAACCATAGGAGGCAGCAGATTATTTTGATTTTTAGTCATCTCCTCGGTATTAGTGGTGTCGTCCTCGTGCTCTTCCTCTATATATCGTAAACTTCGCCTTATTTCTCTACGATTTCTACGAGCTGTGCTTTCAATTTCGCTATCAAAAAGTAGAGGTCCTGACGGGTTTCTTCTAGTCATAAACTATAAAAACCTGCCAGAAGTAAATAAAAGAAAAGTTAGAAATTAAAATAAAAACAAAATTAAATTGCAATAAAAATAAAAATGGCTAAAGTTAGAAATTAAGTGTTCCTAATATCTTAGTCCCCAGCAATAGCGCCAAAAACTTGTTGGTCGCTAAACTAACTAAAAATTCGATTAAGGCAAGCGCACCTATCGAACAAAAGTATAGTTATGGTGAGACCGGAAATATCGTATCCACAAGGACTAAAAGTACTAGTAATTACTATCTTTTTATTATCTAACCTAAGAATTGAAAGGATGTTTTCTAAACTAAACTTAATTATCTAATTAACTAAGAATGCGTCAGAGATGAAGGTTGAAAAATACTTTTGGAAAACTGATGAAGAAGATAATACCCAAGGAAGAATCCATCTAGACTTCCCTTATTACTTCTGAATTAGGCGATTTATTCACTTGACTTAATCCGTAGAAGTCCCTGATTTATGTTATTATCTCTCTCGAAACTAAAAACAACTAACTCTAGGTTGATTAATTGAAATCTCTTTCTAATTAAAACCCCTATTGTCGTATTAACTCAACCTATGGATTCTCTTATTAGATTTGACTCTAATCCGACAGATTTATGTCGTCCTATCTCTAGGATTGCATGCAACTCCGCTTAATTATGGAGGATCTACTCTTAAACAGGGACTTTTGCTCCACTAAATAAGCACATCAAAACCCGAATTAATATCCTAAAATATTAAAATAAGGATTAAATCTCACAATTAAAAATAAGAATAAGTATTTATCATATAATTCAATTAGTAATAAAATCTATTTTAGGTTTCAACTTCCCTGGGTATTTAGGGAATTTAGTTCATAACGATAGGGGAAAACATCTCAAAATTAGGAAAATAACAAAACATAAGAAACCCAAAAACTTTGATAGAAATTGAATGGAGATATTCAGTCTTGAAGTAATTCTTGCTTCCGAGTTGATTCCAATGACTGTCCTTGAATATTTTCTACCTTCTGGTTTTCGTCCCCCCGTTTTAATCCTCTTCTAGAGTGTTTATATAGACTTTGGAATGCTTAAAACCCTAAAAATTAACCTTTTCCGAGTAGAATTAGACTTGGGCTCGACAGGGACACGGTCATGTGCCATACCCATGTGAAGGTTCTCAAGCCATGTGTAATTTTGAGTTGGTTTTTAGTCGACACGGTCACTACACATGGGCGTGTGGCCTAACCGTGTGTCACACACGGGCGTGTGGATTACCCGTGTGAAAGTGCCTAGGTCGTGTGAAATACTGAGATAAGCTCATTTTGTCTGTTTTTGGCCCGTTTCTTGCTCTTTTCACCTTCTTATGCTCACCTAAGTATAAAACATGATTTTAAAGGATTAGTTGCATCAAATTCACTAAATCTTATGATAATTCATCCAAAAATATGCCAAGCATGGGGTAAAAATATGTATATATCATGGTTTATCAACGGGCAAAGATAATTTTACTATAATAGCAAAAGAACGAAGAGTACAAAAGATGGAGATAAAAAATTAAACCCCAAAAACCCGAAAAAAAGAGCCCTCAAAACGTAAACACAAAATTCTCTAAATGTGTTATGAGTTCTAATCTCTAATGAGTGTTTATTTTTTTAAATTGTAAAAGAGCCTATTTATAGGCTAAATTCATAGGTCAAATAATAATAAAATAATCTAGACTAATCAGAGTTTAATTGAAACAAATAAACAGAGTTTTACTAGAAGATTATTTATTAAATTTGATTAAAAATAGGAGTCATATTTAACAAATCTCTACCTTGACTCATATTTACACAGCACCATCTTTGCCAAAGCCCGCCACTGGACTATCTTGAACTATGCAAGGAATTAATTGAGTCGAATCTGTGCTTAGAAACTGGAAGATTTCTAACCTTCGACTTGTACACTGCCAAATTAAAACTAACCCGAGTCTGATTTTCACGAACACAGTGCCTTAACTTTTCAAAACCTGTATCTAAAAGAGAACCTCTCTTCAACGAAACGGTCATACCTTTTTCCCTCCTATGACCAAGTTGCCTCTGCTCCAAATGAGTTGACTTCGACTCCATAACGGACAAGGGACGTCCGATTTTATCGGTTACTGTAGAACCTTCCAGAATATAAAGACAGCAGGTTCTTTTACCTTTTAATAAAACGAAAGCTCCACGAGATACTTTAATGCCGCTCAACTTGATGTTGATTTTGCATCCTTTCAAGTCTAAAATACTCAATGAAATGAGATTCTTTCGTAAATCAGGTACATACTTGACATCTGAGAGTGTCATAATCGTCCCATCGTGTATCGTAATTTTAACAGTACCAATACCAATTACCTTACTAGATGAATCGTTTCCCATATGCACAAATCCACCGTCAACCGAACTGTATGTGGAGAACCATTCTCTATTGGGACACATGTGGAAAGAACATCCTGAATCTAGGATCCACTCGGACGTAAGCTTGGAGTTATCGCTCGTTGATGCTAACAAGAAATCATCACCGTTTTCATCGGCCAAATTAGCACCAGATACATCTTTCTCGTTACTCTCAACAGCTTTTGTATTTCGCAGTTTATAACAATCTGCTTTGACGTGACCTAACTATTCACAATAGCGACACCTTTTGCCTTGTTTCTTTGACGCTACCAAAACGGAAGCTTGCCTATCTGTCATGCTATCCAAATGAAACTCATTGTTGAGTTTGTTTGTACTCAGCAAATGACCCTTCACATCATCGAACAAAAGTTTGTCTCTGCCATAAATCAGGGTCTCCCTGAAAGACTTGTATGAAGGGGGTAAAGAGCACAATAATAGCATAGCTTGATCTTCATCGTCAATATGAACCTCTACATTCTTTAAATCATTTAAAAGAGTAATGAATTGACTGATGTGATCTCTAAGAGGCTCACCTTCGTTCATGCGAAACGTAAATAGGCGTTGTTTTAACACTAAATAATTAGCCAAAGACTTAGTCGCATAAAGAGTTTCTAACCTTTTCCACAAGGTGGATGAGCTCTTCTCCATCAATACCTCCTGCAATACCGTATTTGCGAGACACAACTGGATTGCAGACAAAGCCTTTTCATCAAGCTCTTCCCATTTTGTTTTATTTAGATTCTCAAGCTTTTTCTCGGTAACAACCTTTTTCAAGCCGGATTGAACTAGAATCTCCATCATCTGAACTTGCCACAAATGGAAATTTGTCTCACCATCGAACTTCTCAATTTCAAACCTTGTTGTTGCCATCTCTGAATAAACTGATCTATCAAAATTGAACTAGCTTTGAAACCACGTGTTAGGATCAACCTGGTTAAGCAACGAACAAGAAAAATAGCAGAATAAATTGAGAAATTGAACACACAAATTTAATGTGGAAAAACCCCTTCAAAGAGGATAAAAAACCACGGGCAAAGATAATTTTACTGTAATTGGCAAAAGAACGAAGAGTACAAAAGATGGAAATAAAAAACTAAACTTCAAAAATCGAAAAACAAAGGACCCTCAAAACGTAAACACAAAATTCTCTAAATGTGTCATGAGTTCTAATCTCTAATGGGGTTTTTTTCTAAGATTGTAAAAGGGCTTATTTATAGGCTAAATTCATTGGTCAAATAATAATAAAATAATCTAGACTAATCAGAGTTTAATTGAAATAAATAAATAGAGTTTAACTAGAAGATTATTTATTAAATTTTACTGAAAATAGGAGTCATATTTAACAAGAAGAAAAGAAAAGAAAATTTCTTTTCTTTACAATTTGGTCCTTTCACCAAAAATTCACAATTTTCACTTTGAAATCAAAAGAATTTCCATAGCCATCAAGAGAGAAAGATGACAAGGAGACTATGGGGAGCTAGAATATCAAGTTAGATTCAAGAAATAGAAGCTGGAGGAGAGAGAAAAATCAAGTTAAAGATTGAAATCAATAGGACAAGGTAAGAACTTGAAGATTTCAATATATTTTTAAGTTTGTTATTATTGAAAAAGCATGAAAATGATGTTATAGTAGAGTTTTCTTATATAAGGTTTTATTTTCTTGATATGTTAGTGAAGGGAAGTAAGAGAAAGTAATGAGAAATATTATAGAGAAAGGGAATAAGGATGTTATAAACTTAGTAATCAACATTTTGCACTAAAATAGTTTTGGGTAGCAGCAGTAGTCTAATTTTGGAAATTCACCAAAAATTGTATAGTTCGAATTAGAGGTTAAATAATGTATGAAATTAAATATTATTGAGTCTAGTTTCACATAGAAGAAATGATATAAGTAACAGAATTGTAGATTGTGAGATATAACAATTTATGTGAGACAAGGTCAGAATGATTTCGGGTTCCCCTGTTCTGACTTTGGAAAATCATAAAAAATTGGAGAAAAATAATTAGGATATTAAATTTATATGTTTAAATACTAATGAGTCTATTTTCAATATAAACAAACAGAAACATCATCCGAATCCCGTACTAAGAGATAATTAATTTTTAGTAAAGAAAGGTTGAAGCTGTCAAACAGCAGAACAGAGATAAATTTGAAGATTTTACTATGCTTATTGGATAAATTATAAATTCTAAAAATTTTATGGTAGAAATTTATTTGAGTCTAGTTTCATGAAAATCAAGTAGATCTTAATTTGGAAATCTGTAGCTCAAGATATAAATAATTTAGTGACTATGACTCAAGTGGACAACTTTGAATGAACATATAAGTAAATAGTAAAATTATAGATAATGTTACATATAAGCATGTTATATATGTTAAGGATGTGGAATGGAGAGGAGGAGGAGGAAAATAAATATATGAATATTTAGTTGGTAAGGGCTTACATTTAAAATGGATTTGCATGCTTTAAATTCAGGGGCTAAATTGAATAAAAGTAAAAGTTTAAAAGGTAATTTTGTAAAAATGTCAAAAATGATCAAATTGCATGAAATAAATTGTTTTATTGTCTAAGTTAATAAATTGAATGAAATTATTAATTTAGATCAAGATCAAATGGCAAATCGATGAAAATGAAAAATTACTAAAATACCCCTAAATCTTGGTATTTATGCAATTTAGTCAGGTAAGTTCATATGGTTGAACTTTCATGATATTTTGTTAAATTAGGAATGATATAATGTATTATTTCATATGTTTGCTATTGAATTATGAATATTATTAAATTATGGAAATCGGATCAAAAGTTCAAATTGAGCAGAACGTTGAATTGAATATGATCGTTTAGTGATCAGTGATGAAATGACGGATAAGACCATGGCTGGACCATGGCAATATATGTGTAAGACCATAGCTAAGCTACGACATCCTAATGATAAGACCATATCTGGGATATGGCACTACGAGTATAAGACCATGGCAATACATGTGTAAGACCATAGTTGGACTATGGCATCATACCAGAAACGAGTAAGACCATAGCTGAAAGACGATATGGCATTGCGATTCAGACGAGTAAGACCATAGCTGAAAGACGTTATGGCATCACGATTTAGATATGTAAGATCATAGTTGAAAGATGCTATGGCAATATGACGAGAAATGAATAAGACCATGGTTGAAAGATACCATGGCAACATGATAGAAAATTAATAAGACCATGGTTGAAAGATACCATGGCAACATGACAGAAAATGAATAAGACCATGGTTGAAAGATACTATGACAACATGACAGAAAATGAATAAGACCACGGTTGAAAGATACCATAGAAACATGACAGAAAATGAATAAGACCACGGTTGAAAGATACCATAGCAACATGACAAGAAATGAATAATACCATGGTTGAAAGATAGAAATGAATAAGACCATAATTGGAAGACACTATGGCATTATGTCGAAGATAAATAAGACTGTGGATGGGAGACGCTATGACATCTGTTGAACAATTGATATTTAGGTAATATGTATCATGTAATACCCCCTACCCGTATCCATTGCTGGAATAGGGTACGAGGTATTACTGGAGTTTACTGAATATTTTCAGATAATTCTGAGTCATTTATTATTCATATTTTGAAAATAATCATAACGTCTCTCTATTGGGCCCTAGAAGCCCCAAACATACATTAGAAACCAACCAGAATTAAATCGAGATCATAGAAAAAAATTTCGCAAAATCTTAAATTTTATTTTCATCTAAGTACTTACTATTTGAATGCTCCTTATAATTAAACATGTTACCATTCAATCAATAGCTTGGCACTTGTCTAAGCGTCAATCAACATCATTGTTAGTATACTTGCACATATTTCATCTAAATTCAACATTGATATACTTATTTTCTCGACATATCGCACTTGAGTTTAATAATAGTCTCAACTTACATAATTTCCTTGTATCAACATATCAAAGATAATCATATATGTACATGTCATGAAACATACCATGCTCTTACCGTTTCTTCATAAGCATATATCATTCATTTCATTATATCAATATTTCATGCTCCATCATTTCCATATATTTTATGTATATTTATTCCAGTAATAGTTTATATAAAACTTAACATAAATTATATTCCATGTACTTATACTTATTTCGTTTATCTATCTTCATAATTATTTCATACAACTATTTTGTACATATATATCCATACGACCAGTTCTTGTAAACATTTCACACAACCATTTCATATAACCATTCGTCATCTGATATGTATCACCTGAATATCAATTGTTCAATAGATGTCATAGCGTCTCCCATCCACGGTCTTATTTATCTTTGACATGATGCCATAGTGTCTTTCAACTATGGTCTTACTCATTTTCTGTCATGTTGCCATGGTATCTTTCAACCATGATCTTATTCTTTTCATGTCACGTTGCCATGGTATCTTTCAACCATGGTCTTATCCATTTCATATCATGTTGCCATGGTATCTTTCAACCATGGTCTTACACATTTCATATCAGGTTGCCATGGTATCTTTCGACCATGGTCTTACACATTTCATATCAGGTTGCCATGGTATCTTTCAACCATGTTCTTACACATTTCATATCAGAGAGCACACTCCCGCGAACCTTATCCTTACAGTGGGATTACCAGTCCAGGCTAAATCCCCTGTAATATAAACTCATAGAGTATTGTCGAGATTACCAGTCCAGGCTGAATCCCCTGTAACGACAATTACTCTAATGAGCTTGGTCTGAATTACCAGTCCAGGCTAAATTCAGACCCTAATTTGGATTACCCGTCCGGGCTAAATCCATTTTACACGTATTCTTCGAGAGGGCTATATCAGAATAGGATCACCCGTCCGGGCTAGATCCTTTTTACCGTCAATTCCTTTTCAGAGATCCATCGAATTTTCCTTTCATTCAACCGGGATTTATTTTCAATTTATATCGAGTATTAGCAATATTTCATCAATTATCATGAATTGAACATTCAAATCATACTTTGATCACATAACCACATTTTTCAAGTATTTAAAATACAATTCAGGTTACACAAACTTACCTCATTACTTGTTTGTGTTTATAATTTCATTAATCTGATATCTTTTCTTTTCCACGATCAAGTCTCATATTTGAGTCGTCCGGATCTTTATAAATAAATTTGATCATCATTTTCATTCATTTCATATTCTAATGCATTTAATTAATGCTCTAGGAAAAATTACCATTTTGCCCCTAAACTTTTAATTAATGACGATTTCATCCTTAGGGTCAGGAAATAAAATTCTTACAATTTAATCCTTATTTCCAGCTATTATTCTCATACATATTGATAACAATCCATGAATTCTATAAAATATCAGAATTTTCCATAATTTCAACACTTTTCAATTTAATCCCTAAAACATGTTTTCCCCCTATCTTGAACTAAATTAATAATTTCATTCAATTTTGTAATTTAAATAATAAAATAAATCTATTTCATGCAATTTGGTCATTTCTGACATTTTTACAAAATTACCCATAAAGTTTTACTTTTATTCAATTTAGTCCCTGAGCCTAAAATATGCAAATTAGCCATGCTAAATGAATATTCATATATGTTTTCCTCCTCCTCCACTCCATTCCACATCCTTAATATATATAACAAACTTGTAAGTAACATTATCTATATTTTTTTATTATTTACTTTTATGAATATTCAAGCTGTCCATCTGTATCATACTCACTAAATTATTCATATCTGGAGCTATAGAACTCCAAATTAAGATCCGATAATTTTTTGTGAAACTAGACTCATATATACTCTTACCATAAAATTTTTAGAATTTTTGGTTTAGCCAATAAGTACAGTTTATTCTTTAAAGTTACCCCTGTTCTTCTTTCTGACAGTTCTGACCCTTCTTCACTAAAAATTAATTATCTCCATGTACAGAATTCAAATGATGTTTCTGTTTGTTTCTATTAAAAATATACTAATTTATTATTCTAAACATACAAATTTAAACTCATAATTATTTTTCTCCAATTTTTTATGATTTTCCAAAGTCAGAACAGGGGAACCTAAAATCATTTTGACCTTGTCTCACAAAATTTATTATATCTCATGATTTACAATTCCATTGCTTACATCATTTCTTCTATAAGAAACTAGACTTAATAAGATTTAATTTCATATTTTATTCATCCTATAATTAGATTTCTACAATTTTTTATGATTTTTCAAAGTTAGACTGCTGCTGCTGCCTAAAACTGTTTTAGTACAAGATATTAATTACCATGTTATAACACCCTTATTTTCTTTTTCTACACCATTTCTCATCACTTTCTCTTATTTTCTCTTCACTAACATATCAAGAACATAGGACCTTATGTAAGAAAACTCTACTATAACATTATTTCCATGCTTTGTCAATAATAACAAACTTAAAAACATATTGAAATCTTGATATACTTACCTTGTTCTATTGATACTAATCTTTAACTTGATTTTCTCTTTCCTCCAGCTTCTATTTCTTGAATCCAACTTGATATTCTAACTCCCCATGGTCTCCTTAACATTTTTCTCTCTTGGTAGCTATGGAAATTCTTTTTATTTTTGGGTGAAAATGGTGAATTTTTGGTAAAAGGACCAAATTGTAAAGAAAGTAAAATTTTCTTTCTTTCTCTCTTTCTCTCACGTTAGTGCATGGGAAATATGGATGAGAATTTCTCATCTTTCTTTCTTTATATACTAATAAAATAATAATAAAATATATTATTAAAATATTAATAAAATAATATTTATCTAATTAAATAATTATAAAATATCAAAATATCTCTAGCATCATTATTACTTTCTAGATTTCTCTCTCTTCCAATTAACCATTTTGCCATTCATTATCTTTTAAAATTCCATCCTTAAGTCATCATTTAATTTGGTAAAATTGTAGTTTAGTCCCTCATAGTTATTCATCTATTCAATTTGGTCATAATTCATCCATTTTCTTTAGTTTCTAGATCATTCCACCCTTAAAATATTTACACTATTGGTCCTTCAACTTTTTCATATTTACACTTTAACCCTCAAATTTTGAGTATTTACTCTCATGCAACAAAACTTTTCTCACTTTTACAATTTAGTCCTTTCTTGAATTAATATATCATAATATACTTCCCAATATTGACATAACTCAAAATTTCCCTTTTTGTCACTTTATTTCCTTATTTTACTATATCACGGATAATATTTTACTGTAAAAATTTTCGGGATATTACATATCAGATGACGAATGGTTATATGAATTGGTTGTAGAAAATGGTTGTGTGAAATGTTTACAAGAATTGGTCATATGGAAATATATGTACAAAATAGTTGTATGAAATAATTATGAAGTTAGATAAACAAAATAAGTATAGGTACATGGAATTTAATTTATGTTAAGTTTGATATGAACTATTACCGGAATAAATATACATAAAATATATGGAAATGATAGTGCATGAAATATTGATATAATGAAATGAATGATGTATGCTTATGAAGAAATGGTAAGAGAATGATATGTTTCATGACATGTACGTATATGATTATCTTTAATATGTTGATACAAGGAAATTATGTAAGTTGAGACAATTATTAAACTCAATTGTGACATGTCGAGAAAATAAGTAAATCAATATTGAATTTATATGAAATATGTGCAAGTATACTAACAATGTTGTTGTTTGATGCTTAGACAAGTGCCAGCTATTGATTGAATGGTAATATGTTTATTTATATGATGCATTGAATCGATAAGTATTTAATTGAAAGTTTTTGTTAAATGATATGTAAATCTTAGTAATACCCTGAAACCCTATTTCGGCGACGGATACGGGTTAGGAGTGTTACATTTTTAAAGAACAAAATTAGTTTTATATAAAAAGAGAATGAGAGATTACATGTGACTATATCTACACACAAAATAGAGGGACTTAATTGAAAAAATCCCTTCACCGCAAGTGCTCTTTGAAGAGGTAAATGACTGACTATGAAATATGCTCCATTCTCATGGGTTGGGTTCAAACCCTCAACCTTGTGGCTAAGGGATGAGGTGAGCAACCACAACACCACATCTCTTGGTTAATCATTCATAACCTACTTTGACATAATTTCAACTAATTTTACAATACTCACGTAAATCTATGCAATCTGCATGCATGTCATTTGGAGACTGAAATTCAAAAAAAAATTATATAATGTGAAGTTTGTGTAACACCCCTAACCCGTATCCAATACCAAAATAGGGTTACGATGCATTACCGGATAACACACCTCATTCACATGCATTTATACATTCATAATCAAAATCCATTCAAATCATTCACAATGTCTCTTATAGGGCTCTATGAGACCTTAAAACATGCTTAGAAGTGGTTCGGGACTAAACCGATAACATTTGCAAACTTTGAGAAATTTAGAAAATTTTCTTTTGGTTTAAGGTTCACACGCCCGTGTGAACTAGCCGTGTCACACCCCGTGTAAAAACAGGGCATACATACTGACTTGCACCACACGGCCGGAGACAAGCCCATGTGCCATGGCCGTGAGAAAACTGGAAGGGTTACTGACTTAGGTCACACGGCCGGCCACACGCCCATGTGCCAGCCCGTGTGTCACACATGACCAATAGACACGCCCATGTGTCTAGACCGTGCCAAACTTGTAGGGTATACTGACTTAATTCGAAAGAGTACCCTAGGGGACACACGGCCATATAGCATGACCGTGTGTTGCACACGGCTGAGACACACGCCCGTATCTCTGCCCGTATGGACAAAAATAGGCCATTTGTAAAGCCAATTTGCCACCCTTTAAACACAAGCATATCTAGCCATCAAAATGGTATCATTTCAACACATATATAGGCAGCCAAAACATGCCAATTCACACACATATCATACTATCTATCATCATCCAATTCAACTACTAAATTCCATATTTAAAACATACTAAATCAACATGCCACAATCATAAAACTCACATAACTCCTAAATGAATTTTCTTACCTTTCTATCAACCAAATCATGATTCTCAAACATATCAATTCATCATTCACAAATCACACCAAAATTTACCATTCCTCAAGCATTAATACATCAACTAATAACTAACAAAATAAGCAATCACTTAGCCATATAAAAACCATGGCAAATATGCCAAAACACATGGTAACTTATATACATCACATATAACATTTACAAGCCAATTCTCATGGCTAATATCACGACTCAAATACCAAAATGACACTAGCCTATACATGCCATATACCATATATACAAAGCTCCAAAAGTACCAACAAGTAGTCAATAATGTGATGATGGTTCCCGATGATCCCCGATGTCCGAGCTAGCTTCAAAAATCTATAAAACATGGAAAGAACACACAAAGTAAGCTTTAATATCTTAATAAGCCATATACAAATAAAGTCAACACATAGATATTTGCTTATCAATTCAAATATGCTAAACATAGCTAATCACATTAAAATTTACAAACCTTTCTCATTGAACATATATTCAATGTCTTAATCAAGTTCATCAAATACTTTCCCTTTTCAATAGTCGTATGAATTTCGTACGTACCTGAGTCACTTAGCTTATTCACATATTTTTTCTCGACTTGACTTTGCCCGTTGAACCATTCGAAATCGGTAAGGATACTCGAAAATCACATAAGCTTGTACAATGTCATATCCCAGATATGATCTTACATGTTATTTTATATCGATGCCACTATCCCAGACAGGGTCTTATACGAAATTAATTAACGATGCCAATGTCCCAGACATGGTCTTACACATAATCTCAATACAATTCCAATGTCCCAAACATGGTCTTACATGTAATCACATCTCAGTAACCTAATGTCATGACATCCGTATCCTATACTATTCCTAAGGTTCGTACGGGACTTCCGGATGTCGTAACTCTGTCGATTCTTGCTCGTAATTGTACTTTGAAAAATCATAACAACTCAATGAAAAGTACACACATATAATTCAATTTAAAGACATTTATTTACATATGAACTTACCTCGTAGTCGGAATAGAGGGGTCGGATCGACTATTCGATAACTTTCGACTTCCCTCGATCTAAATTCTATTTCTTTCATTCTTGATCTAAATACATTAAAAATTAACTCTTTTATTCATCAACACAATCAATTTAGTCCACAAACACATATTTTGGCATTTTTTCACTTTAGCCCCTAAAGTTTCACATTTTTACAATGTAGTCCCTATCTCATAAATACACAAAATTCACAAAATTCAATATGGCCTATGCTTAGCTGAATTCTCTATAGCTTCATAACAGCCCAAATTTTTATTTATTTTACACTTTTGACTGTAACATTTCACATTTTCTCAATTTTATCCCTAATTGACATTTTTACACAAAATCACTTTACAAAACATGTATATCAAACACCAAGATTTCATATTTCATCATCAAACCTTAAAAAACACATGAATTCATCAATGGAAACTTCCAAAATCATCAACACCTTGAAATGACCCAAAATTTACGGGCATCAGAAAAGTACATTATCGGGCCTCCGTCTTAACAAAATGGATTCGTAAATAATTATTAGAAATATTTATGAGTCTAGTGGTGTGTTTAATTAGGTTTTAATTAAGTGAATTTAGCTTAATTTAGAGTAATTAGGAAAAAGGACTAAATTGAATAAAGGGTAAAAGTTTAATTATAGATTAAAAGAAAATAATATGACCAAATGGGCAATTAAGCCACATTTGGAGGTTGAGGCGGCATAAGATTGTAAAAATCTTAGATTTTTACATGATTTAATTATATAAATATATAAATTGATTATAAAGTTTATTATTAAATTAATTATATTATAAATATTATATTAAGAAATAAATTAAATAAAGACAATGCATGGTGATGATTTGATACAAGTGTATTAATAAAAATACATACATTTGTAATACTTATAATTAATTATTAAATAGATATTTATTTAAATTATTATATTAAATTATTGTTATAATTATTATTCTTAATATTATCAAATAAATTAAATTATGACAAATGTAGCGTGATGATAAAATAAATGTGTAATAATATGTATGTATACAATTGTAATACATGTATTTGATATTAAATAGATATTTATTTTAACTATTATTATATTAAATTAATAAACAAATAAAAGAGAAATAAAACATAAAAAACAGAAAGCATTCGAAACAGAGCAGGAAAAGAAAGAAGGAAGAAAAATAAAAGGAAAAATTAGGATTTAAGGTTTTAAAGCTTTAAAAGGTAAGTCAATTAAGTCATTTTTACTTAATTTTGATGTTTTAAGAGTTTTAGAACAAGGTTTTGTTAAATTTAAGTTGAAATTTTGGAAGTTCTTAGAGTTTTTAAGCATGGTTCATGTTGAATAAATTGTTGAATTAGGGATTTAATTGAATGAATTTCAAGTTAGGATTGATAAATGGATTAAGTTGTAAAAGAAGTTATAAGTTTTATGATTGAGGGATTAAATTGAAAGAAGTTTTAAATCAGGGTTTTATTATGAACAATTGATAGTTAGGTTGAATTTGATAGGAATTTGAATAAGAATGAAGTATAAATTAAGCTAGTAAAGTGAATGAGTTAGTAAGGACCTAATTGAAAGTAAGATAGAAATTGAATAGAAATTCAATTATTCAATATAAATCAGTGTTTTATTAATAGTATAAATTATTTTTATTTTTATTTTCGTAGCTCATAAAGAACCCGAGACATCGATAAAGAAAGGAAAAGAGAAGGTTGACGAAGAGTAATCCGAGAATTACGGTTTGTATTTCTATAAACCGAACTTAACATTTAAATTGTTGTTTTTATTATTATATGTGTATGGAAAGATATTAAGGTAAGTATTAGTGTTTTGATATTGAATTGAATATATGTGAATATGTAATTATTATGAAATGGATATTGAAATGATTAATTATTGTGAATTGAGAAATGAATTAAATACCCTATTAACTGTATCGGGCTAAGTTGAATATAGTTGGCATGCCATAGGATTGGAAGTGTTCAGGGATACTTCGACCTTGAGTCGATGAGTCACTGTAAGTGTCGTACTGTTACTTCGACTTCGAGTCGATGAGACACCTTGTGTGTCGTACTGTTACTATTACTTCAGTTTAATCTGATAAGGTACTAAGTACCGTACTACTACTGCATACTTTGGCAAAGCCGATAAGGCACTGAATGCCGTACTGGTGTGTTGGTTGGATCCGTGTATCCGTCTAAGTCTGAGTTATGTTAACAAGGGTAAACTATTGCACTGAATAACTGAATGATTGTATTACTAGACTGAAAAACTGATTGTTATTGATTGTTTGATACTGAATAACTGATTGTTATTGAAAAACAATAAACAAATAATTGTTATTGAAAAATAATGATTGATACTGAGTTCGAAATAAAATAGAACACTGGATTATAAGGTGAATATTTGAATAGTTATTGAATTTGAGTAGTTTTATATATGTATTTTATAATTATTTAAGTGTTGGTTTATAGAAATACTACTGAGTGCATACTCAGCGTACGGTTTAGTTCTGTATGCAAGTTAGGTACAAAAGTGACTAACGACTCAGCATCCAAGTCAATCCCGAACTCAAATACGTGGTGATGTATTTTCTCTTTTGAAAATTGCATGTACCTAGGTTGTAATTTATTGTTATTTTGATACATAAATATTAATGATAAATGATGGTAATGGTTGTTCCATACAATTATGTATGTCTTAAAAATAGTCTATATCATAGCTTTGGGAAATTTTGTTGAATGATAATTTAAATGAATCAATTTGACATCTTATGTTAGATTGTTAAAAAACATAAAAATGTTAGAACTTTATATTATTAGTTTGTTATAATTAGAGATGTATAAATTCATGAATTGATTTGTTTGGATTGTTCTTGATTTGAATTTGTAGGAAAGGTTAGATATTTATAAAGGGGTTATATTGAGTTCGCACAAAAAAAATTCGGAGTACCCGAACAAGTCCCGATTCGATTCTAACATGTGATCTGGACCTCGAGGATCCATTATAGGGACTTTATAATTAAATCAAGATATGTCTGTCATTTATTTTGAATTAATTGTAAATTGTCCAATAGGTCTAGTAATGCTCTGTAATCCTATTCTGACGACGGTTTAGGGTTAAGGGGTGTTACATTTTGTTGGTATTAAAGTTATTCAGGTTTAGTCGATTCTAGGATTAAATTGAGTGCAAAATTGAGTTTAGAGGTACATGTCATAATTGAGTCAAATTTGAGTTGGGATTGGATGCTGATATATATTGATTTTTTTTGTTTTATAGTTAAAGATGTTTGGTGAAAATATTGAAGATATTGATTGAGAAATGTATAATGAAGATGATGAATCATATGATATGAATGAATCGGAGTCTGCAACGCCAAGTGTAAACTCGGTAGGCAATCAACCATCAAATGTTGAAAAGAGTGATACTAGAGAAAGAGATAAATCAGAAATACTCAGAGTGATCGCTGATGCCCTTCAAAGAGCAGTAGGAACTATACCTATTATGACCCCTATTCCTACTACCCAACGAGCTCCGATTAAAGAGTTGCGGAAGTATAGTGCTACCAAATTTTTAGGTTCGAGAGGAGTTGATCCGTCTGTAGCTGAAAACTGGATAGAAACCACAAAGAAAATCTTGAAGCAACTTGAATGTACCCCACAGGAAAGTTTATTGTGTGCCATTTTTTTGTTACAAGGAGAAGCGTATGTATAGTGGGAATCGGTAACTCAACATGTATAAAAAGAATAGATAAGTTGGGAATTCTTTCAAAGAGAATTTCAAAAGAAATATTTGGGAGAATTATATATGGAAGATAAGAAATAGGAGTTCTTAATGCTGAAACAAAGTGAAATGTTCGTAGCAGATTATGAACGATAATTTTTGAGACTAAGTAGATATGAAACTGAATTTGTACCGACTAAAGCTGACAGATGCAAATGATTTCTACGAGGATTGCGTGATGAATTACGACTACAATTGGTGTCTCTTCGAATTACTGAATTTGCAGATTTAATTGAGAGAGCCAAAATGGTTGAATAAGTGTTGGGATTAGTTAAAAAACCTAAAACTTTTCGTTCACTTGGAAAGCGTCCTAGAATTACAAGCTCTAATCCACAACCTAAGAGATCAAAAGAATTTTGAGGCAATTGGAGATTTGGTTCTAGATTAGATAGAAATGACTGAAATCGTGGTAGGCAAACGACAGTTTCCACTAGCAGCATCAGACGGGCCAACTCGGAATACTGAAATTCCAGAATGTCAATACTGTGGAAATAAATATCGGGGAGAGTGTTGGAAATTAACTGGAGGATGTTTTCGTTGTGGATCCACTGACCATTTCGTCAAAGACTGTCGAAAGATTAATAAAGTAGCACTAACAGTATCACAGAGATATGAATCTGCTTCCAGAGGTCGAGGGTCAAGCAGAGGTGGCTCAGTTAGTAGAGGAGGTGCTAGAAGAACAAGTGAAGTTGCCACTTAACAATCGGAAGCTAGAGCCCCGGCCTGAGCATACATTGTAATAACTCGTGAAGAAAGAGATGCAAATGATGTGGTGATAGGTATATTTTTATTACATTCAGAACCCGTTTATGCTTTAATAGATCCAAGATCGTCACATTCTTATGTTAATACAAAATTAGTTGAGACGGAAAAATTAATATCTAAACTGTCTAGAGTAACAGTAGAGGTATATAGTCCTTTAGGGAAAACAATATTAGTTAATCGAATATGTCGAAGATGCCCGTTAATGATCCAGGATAGAATATTTTCTGTTGACCTGTTAATTATGCCATTTGGTGACTTTGACATTATACTGGGTATGGACTGGTTTTCAGAACATGGAGTAATTTTGGACTGGTATAAAAAGAAGTTCACTGCTTAGAATGAAAGCGGTGATCAGATTGAAGTAAATGGTATTCAGACCAATGGACCAATTCGTATCATTTCGGTAATTAAAGCTAGTAAGCTTCTTTATCAAGGTTGTGCTGCCTTCTTAACATATGTTATTAATTTGGACTCGGTGGAAAGTAAATGTAGTAAAATCCAGACTGTATGTGAATTTCCTGATGTTTTCCCTGAAGAATTACCTGGGTTACCTCCTGATCGAGAAGTTGAATTTGTGATCGAAGTATACCCGGGTATAGATCCAGTGTCAATACATCTATATCGTATGTCACCTACTGAATTGAAAAAGTTGAAGGTACAACTGCAAGATTTACTAGATCGAGGTTTTATACGACCTAGTACGTCACCGTGGGGAGCTCCAGTGCTATTTGTTAAAAAGAAAAACGGTTCGATGCAGTTATGTATTGATTTCGACAATTAAATAAGGTGACTGTCAAGAATAAATACTCGTTACCTCGCATTGATGATTTATTTCATCAATTGAAAGGAGCTCCTGTGTTTTCGAAGATTGATTTAAGATCAGGCTATTATCAGTTAAAAGTAAAGGAAAGTGATGTACCAAAGACGGCGTTCTGAATACAGAATGGGCATTATGAATTCTTAGTGATGCCATTTGGGCTAACAAATGCCCCAGCTGCTTTTATGGATCTTATGAACCAAATTTTTCAGCAGTACTTGGATCAGTTCATGGTAGTTTTTATTGATGACATTTTGGTATATTCAAAGTCTGAATCTGAACATGAGCAGCATCTTTGAATCGTTTTACAAATATTACAAGAGAAACAGTTGTATGGAAAATTGAGTAAGTGCAAATTTGGGTTATCTGAGGTGGTATTTCTTGGTCATGTGGTGTCAGCAGATGGAACTAAAGTGGATCCAAAGAAGATTGAAGCAATCGTCCAGTGGAAAACTCTAAAAAATGTGCCAGTGGTACATAGTTTTCTTGGATTAGCTAGGTATTATCGAAGGTTTGTGAATGGATTTTCAAAAATAGCTTTACCGATGACAAAATTATTGCAAAAGAATGTTTCGTTTGTCTGGAATGATCAATGTCAAGAAAGCTTAATGAAATTGAAACAGATGTTGACAGAGGCATTGGTTTTGACTTTACCAAAATTAGTGAAAGATTTTATTGTGTATAGCAATGCTTCTTTAAATGGGCTCAAGTGTGTACTAATGCAAAGTGGGAAAGTGATAGTTTATGCTTCTCAGAAATTGAAACCACATGAACGTAATTATCCGACGCATGATCTGGAATTAGCAGCTGTGATTTTTGCTTTGAAAATATAGAGACACTATTTATACAGTGAAAAATGTTACATTTATACAAACCATAAAAGTCTCAAGTATCTTCTGTCACAGAAACAGTTGAATTTGAGGCAACGTCGATGGATAGAACTCTAAAATATTATGATTTTGTTATTGGTTATTATCCAGGTAAAGCTAATGTGGTAGCTATGCATTAAGTAGAAAAGCAACAAATGAATTGCGAGCAAGTTTGCACAGCTCAGTAATAGTGATGATGGAAGTTTATTGGCTGAATTAAGAATTAAATCAGTGATGTTTGAACGATTTAAGTCAGCTTAATTTGTAACACCCCTCACCCATATCCGACGTCGGGACATGGTTCGAGGTGTTACCTGACTTAACTCAATCAATTATACAAAATCGGGCCATAAAATTTTGATGATTTGGTTAAAACTTTTACTTTCATAAGTAATTTGCTCATTAAATGGGCTTACAAGGCCCAAAACATGCATTCGAGATAATTTAACTTAACTGAGAACTTAAGAAAAACTTGGTGAAATTTAAGCTTTAGAGTTCCACACGCCCGTATGACTCGGGACACGCCCACGTCCTCAGCTGATGTGCGACACTGATTTTAGGGCACAGCCATGGCACACGCCCGTGTGGCCTACCCATGGGCAATACTGACTTATAGACACGGCTATGGCACACGCCCGTGTGGCCTAATCGTGGACAATACTGATTTAAAAATTTAAGTGCAGGGGGACATACGGCCATAACACCCACTCATGGGGGTGAGCCATGTGTCACACACGGTCTAAACACACGCCCGTGTGTCTTGCCCGTGTGGACAAACTAGGCTATCTTCCAAGCCATTTTGTTACCCAATTTGCACAACCTACACAAGATCATTTCAATATGCTAATTCCATCCCAAAAGACATCAATTCATCCTTAGAAGGAACATCATATACATTTTCCAAAATGAATAATAGCCATTATATTGGCTTAAGTGTAACACCTCTCGCCCATATCCGACGCGCGGACATGGTTCGAGGTGTTACCCAATTAGAAGATAATAAGCTAATGAAGAGAAAAGAAATGGTTTAGAATGACATAGCAGAGAATTTCAGTATTGATCAACATGATTGTCTGAGGTTTCGTAACCGAATTTGTGTCCCAAATGTTTTAGAATTGAAAGAGCTGATACTTCGAGAAACAGGTGACAGTCCTTTTGCATTACATCTTGGAGGAACGAAAATGTACCGTGATTTACGAGAATTGTATTAGGGGCCAGGTATGAAGAGGGATATAGTAGAATTTGTGGCTGAATGTTTAACATGTCAGCGAGTCAAAGCAGAGCATCAGGTTCCAACTAGTTTACTTCAGCCTATTAACATTCCTGAATGGAAATGGGATTGCATCACAATGGACTTTGTAACAGGGCTACCATTGTCAGCAAGTAAGAAAAATGTTATATGGGTAATTGTTGATCGGTTTACAAAGTCAGCTCATTTTATAGCAGTCAAAATAGATTGGTCACTCTAGAAACTCGTTGAAGTTTACATTCGGGAGATAGTACGGCTACATGGTATTTCGACATCAATAATCTCTGACCGGGATCCACGGTTTACATCTAGATTTTGGAGGCAACTGCATGATTCTCTTGGTACTCGACTTAATTTTAGCACAGCTTTCCATCCACATACTGATGGATAGTCAGAACGAGTTATTCAGATTCTAGAAGACATGCTTCAAGCTTGTATCATTGATTTTGAATCAGGTTGGGAACGTTATCTACCGTTAGTTGAATTTGTATATAATAATGGTTTTCAATCAAGTATTCAAATGACACCATATGAAGCTTTATATGGTTGAAGATGTCGGTCACCAGTGTGTTGGACAGAATTGAATGAGAGGAAAGTGATTGGGCCAGAATTGATTCAAGAAATAGAAGATACTGTTAAGAAGATTCGAGAAATACTGAAGACAGCTTTTGACAGCTAGAAATCATATGCAGATCTAAAACGTAGAGACATTGAGTACGCGATTAAAAGTTTCACCTTGGAAGAAAATTATGAGATTCGATCAAAAAGGAAATCTAAGTCCTCGTTTTATTGGGCTATATGAGATTATTGAGAGAGTTGGACCAGTTGCATATCACCTGCCTTTGCCTCCAGAATTGCAAAAGATTCATGATGTTTTTCATGTTTCTATGCTCAGAAGATATCGATCAGACCCTTCTCATATTGTTTCTACAGAGGATATTGAAATTCGACCTGATCTGTCATATGAAGAAGAACCAGTTAAAATATTGGCTCAAGAGGTAAAGGAATTCCGTAATAAACGAGTTCCTTTAATAGAAGTATTATGGAAAAGTCATAATATTGAAGAAACAACTTGGGAATCAGAAGAGGCTATGAGATCACAGTATCCCCACCTCTTTTAAAGTAACTTTAAAGGACGAAATTTATTAGTGGGGGAGAAATGTAATGACCCAAAATTCACGGGCATCAGAAAAGTACATTATCGGGCCTCCATCTTAACAAAATGGGTTCGTAAATAATTATTAGAAATATTTATGAGTCTAGTGGTGTGTTTAATTAGGTTTTAATTAAGTGAATTTAGCTTAATTTAGAGTAATTAGAAAAAAGGACTAAATTGAATAAAGGGTAAAAGTTTAATTATAGATTAAAAATAATAGGGACCAAATGGACAATTAAGCCACATTTGGAGTTGAGGCGGCATAAGATTGTAAAAACTTAGATTTTTACATGATTTAATTATATAAATATATAAATTGATTATAAAGTATATTATTAAATTTATTATATTATAAATATTATATTAAGAAATAAATTAAATAAAGACAATGCATGGTGATGATTTGATACAAGTGTATTAATAAAAATATATACATTTGTAATACTTATAATTAATTATTAAATAGATATTTATTTCAATTATTATATTAAATTATTTTTAAAATTAATATTATTTATATTATCAAATAAATTAAATTATGAAAAATGTAGGATGATGATAAAATAAATGTGTCATAATATGTATGTATACAATTGTAATACATGTATTTGATATTAAATAGATATTTATTTTAACTATTATTATTATATTAAATTAATAAACAAATAAAAGAGAAATAAAACATAAAAAGAAATAGAAAGTATTCGAAACAGAGCAAGAAAAGAAAGAAGGAAGAAAAATAAAAGGAAGAATTAGGGTTTAAGGTTTTAAAGCTTTAAAAGATAAGTCAATTAAGTCTTTTTTACTTAATTTTGATGTTTTAGGAGTTTTAGAACAAAGTTTTGTTAAATTTAATTTGAAATTTTGGAAGTTCTTAGAGTTTTTAAGCATGGTTCATGTTGAATAAATTGTTGAATTAGGGATTTAATTGAATGAATTTCAAGTTAGGATTGATAAATGGATTAAATTGTAAAAGAAGCTATAAGTTTTGTGATTGAGGGATTAAATTGAAAAAAGTTTTAAATTAGGGTTTTATTATGAACACTTGATAGTTAGGTTGAATTTGATAGGAATTTGAATAAGAATGAAGTATAAATTAAGTTAGTAAAGTGAATGAGTTAGTAAGGACCTAATTGAAAGTAAGGTAGAAATTGAATAGAAATTCAATTATTCAATATAAATTAGTATTGTATTAATAGTATAAATTATTTTTATTTTTATTTTCGTAGCTAACAAAGAATCCAAGACATTGACAAAGAAAGGAAAAGAGAAGGTTAACGAAGAGTAATCCGAAAATTACTATTTGTATTTCTATAAACCGAACTTAACATTTAAATTGTTGTTTTTATTATCATATGTGTATGGAAAGATATTAAGGTAAGTATTAGTGTTTTGATATTGAATTGAATGTATGTGAATGTGTAATTATTGTAAAATGGATATTGAAATGATTAATTACTGTGAATTGAGAAATGAATTGAATACCCTATTAATTGTATCGAGCTGAGTCGGATATAGTTGGCATGCCATAAGATTGGAAGTGTTCAGGGATACTTCGACCTTGAGTCGATGAGGCACTATAAGTGTCGTACTGTTACTTCGACTTCGAGTCGATGAGGCACATTATGTGTCATACTATTACTGTTACTTCTGTTTAATCCAATGAGGTACTAAGTACCGTACTACTACTGTTTACATCGGTAAAGCCAATGAGGCACTGAGTGTCGTACTGGTGTGTTGGTTGGATCCGTGTATCCGTCTAAGTTCGAGTTATGTTAATTGGGGTAAACTATTATACTGAACAACTGAATGACTGTATTATTGGACTGAATAACTAATTGTTATTGATTGTTTGATACTAAATAACTTATTGTTATTGAATAACAATAAAAAAATAATTGTTATTAAAAAATAATGATTGATACTGAGTTTGAAATAAAATAGAGCACTAGATTGAAAAGTGAATATTTGAATAGTTATTAAATTTGAGTAGTGTTATATATGTATTTTATAATTATTTAAGTGTTGGTTTATAGAAATACTACTGAGCGCATGCTCAGCGTACGGTTTGTTTCCGTGCGCAGGTTAGGTACAAAAGTGACTAACGACTCAGCATCCAAGTCAATCTCGAACTCAAATATGTGGTGATGTATTTTCTCTTTTTAAAATGAAATGTACCTAGGTTGTAATTTATTGTTATTTTGATACATAAATATTAATGATAAATGATGGTAATGGTTGTTCCATACAATTACATATGTCTTAAACATAGTTTATATCATAGCTTTGGGCAATTTTGTTGAATGATAATTTAAATGAATAAATTTGACATCTTATGTTAGATTGTTATAAACATAAAAATGTTAGAACTTTATATTATTAGTTTGTTATAATTAGAGATGTATAAATTCATGAATTGTTTTGTTTGGATTGGTCTCGATTTGAATTTGCAGAGAAGGTTAGATATTTATAAAGGGGTTATATTAAGTTCGCACAAAAAAAAATTCAAAGTACCCGAACAAGTCCTGATTCGATTCTAACATGTGATTTGGACCTCGAGGATCCATTATAGGGACTTTATAATTAAATCAAGATATGTATGTCATTTGTTTTGAATTAATTGTAAATTGTCCAATAGGTCCGGTAATGCTCCGTAACCCTATTCTGACGATCGTTTGGGGTTAGGGGGTGTTACACACTTTCAAAAATTGAGGCATGGGCTACCTAGTACTCAAAGCAACGATCACAAAAACATAGAAATCATCAAAAACTGAGCTAAAACCGTACCTTAACCAAGCTTAACCATGGCCGAATGGAGAAAGCTCAAAACCCTCTATTCTTTCTCTAATATTCGGCTAAGGATGATGATAATTTAGGCTTAAAAATGTTTTTCTTTTATTTATTATAACTTAATACATATTTTACCATTTTACCCTTGATTATTTAACATTTAAAACATCAAATATAATGCCATTAATGTACATCTCCACTATCAATGGTCTAATTACAACATAAGAACCTTTCATTTAATAAACCATAGCAATTAAGTACTTTTAACTTATAGCATGCTACTTTTGCATTTTAACCGATTAAATCATTTTTCTCAAATTGAGCTATTAAACAATAAAATTAGCTCATGAAAATTTCACATATATATATTCACATGCTATAAACACCAAAAATAATATTAAAATAATTTTACTATCTCGAATTTGTGGTTCCAAAACCACTATTTCGATTTAGCTAAAACCGGGCTGTTACAGTTTGCACTTGAGAGACCGACTTCAATGTCAGCACCTCCAAGTAACAACTTTATAGTGTCACAAGACTAGAACTTTAGTCTAGCAAACTGCGCGACCTTAAGCAATTTCTAGGGTTTAAATCTACTCAAGTCAACCTTACTCTTGAAAAATGAGAATTCTCGAAGAAATTCTTTAAGGCACTGAAGTAAATAAAAAACAAACTCTTAAAATAAAAAAACCATGAACGAACAAAAAAACCACAAAAAAATAGTGCACATTAAATGTTTAAGTAAATGCTCTTAAAAGTATTTTATTACAACTGAGTGATTACAAATGAGGAGGAAGATCTTTATTGAACTCCCCTAGATCCAACGATACAGATTGAATTACATCAACGACTAAGATTAGTCCCTATTTACAATATGATAGTCCTAAGGGATTTAAACTCTATACAATATTATCTCTTAGGATTTACATTAACCATGGTAACTTTAATTTTACTGGAGTGTTTCACTGGGCCACCGATGCTTCAAGTAGATGGGCTTCTTCACGTGTTTCATGAATCGGGTTAGTTTCACAAATGAGCCACATTTAATCAATTGACCTTCATGGGACGTTTTATGCGCATTCATCATGAGCTTTGATCCGTAACCTGTGACATTCTCCCCCACCTACTGTTGCGACACCCTTATTGTGTCCTTGGAATGACAGTAGTTTTGACTCATCTAGAAACGTTCACAATACCTCGACAAATTTCCAACTAATCTCTCTGTTGGGTACTTTTTCCCCTCAAAACATTTACCTCAACTTATGTCTCTGTCGTCGCTTAACTCAAATTGTATTTCTCTCTTGTACATCTCAATCGTAAGAGGTCACTGCTCGTACTTGCCCCCATTGTGATTTGCTTCGATTGAGATCCACTTGGTCTTCACAAATAGGCTTCGACACAAGCATATTGAACACCGGGTAAACCTTGGGTTTTGCCACTAACTCTGGTTTGTAAGCCCCTCGACTTACCTACTTCATAACTCTAAAAAGGCCCTTATGTCTTTGCCAAGACAATGGTATGTCACAATGTAAAACACTAGGAAAGTGTTTGAGATATATCTTGTTTGTAACATTTACTCGATTTAACTGTCCAATTTGCATCACTAATTTTCCGACAAAGTCTGATGCACAATCCACCTTTCTTATAAGTGCCCACTAATAACTCAACAGGCTTCATATCAATTACCTAGCCCTCCAGCATTTTCAAGGGGATCTTTGTAGCAATCTCATCCACAAAGTCAATTTTCTTATCACAATGAACATCTTCAGTTAGATGGATTGTCGGCAATACCTTGGTTCCACATCTCATGTATCGACTCACTAGCACAACACATTGTTGTTGTCGAATACCCAAGATACATATAAAATCAAAAAAAAGAGCTAGTTGATCATTAATCTTGTCAAGGAAATTCAAGTCTAGCACAAATTTATAATCATCCAACTAAATTACCTCAACTGATCTGAATCTCAACTCCTTGTATTACTCCCACAGTTGGGATCTCATTGGAATTTATCGTATTGATCTTAGTTGATTTACTAACTAGGAGACCAAGTTTACCCATAATTTTCTTTGATATGAACAAGTTTAACGCCCATGTATCAACAAGAGCATTTCTTCTTCGACCTGTAATGTTGATGTCCACAAACATGAACCCTTTCTACTTGTGATCTCTCTTTACTTTTACGGAATTGGGTATTATTGACACAAGCTTTAACGCCTCACTTTTTAGCTCCACTTCATCTTCTCTACTGAGCGTGGATAGCTTAGATTACTTTGGATAGTCTCGCATCCTATGTGGGCCACAACATAAGAAACACTTCATTGGTTTCTTTTCATTTTCTCTAATCCTCTTGGCTTCGACAGAACTCAAGATCAAACCAAGCTTCATCGATGATTTGACTAGCTCGTCATCCTCTTCGATGGCTAAAAACGCAGATTTCTTTGGACAATCCCTCACTATATGCGGACCGTCACAAAGGAAGCATTTCACTAGCCCTTTTGGTTTGTTGGGCTTCTACTTCTCATTATGTGGTTTCTCATTATCACCATTTTTACCATTTCCACTATTGTCATTTTTAACTTGTCCCTCTTCATCATGGTTTCCCCACCATTATCAGTCACTTTGGGCTTGGAAGACTCGAACTTGTCTTTTCTCGAATCAAGCTCGACGAAGGACTCCTTTTCGGCAATAGCTATGGTAAGTTCAGTGATACCCTGTCGACGCAACTCCTGTTTTGCCCACGGCTTCAACCTATCTTCAAACAAGTAAAATTCTTTTTCCTTACTCGATTTGGAGATTTGAAGCATCAATTTACTTAAGTCTTTGACATACTCTCAAACAGTGCCTTACTGCGTAAACCGACGCAACTTAGCCCGAGCCTCCTCATCAGCATACTATGGGTAAAACTACTTTTAGAACTATTGCGATCCCACCTCATTAGTGGACCTAAAATAACACCACAAAATAGCAACGTCAATAAAATAAACTACAACAATGTTTAACTTAGTGGCATCATCCTCAATGCCTATCGCACGAAAGTATTGTTCCATTTCCTAAATAAAACTGTACACATCCCTTATGGACCTGGTCCCCTTAAACTCTTTTGGCTTTAGGACATCCATTTTACATTGCTTAAAGACCAAATCCAACATCCATTTTCCTACAACAAGTCTATACACAGCAAGCTATCCCTAAAGCTTATTAATTTTTGACATCATGGCATCAGTTTCCTTCTTCAAAGCCATGACCTTAACTTCGAGAGCATCATTCTTCTTAGCCAGCTTCTTGGTCTTGTCATCCATGGCAGCATTGAAGATCTCTCTCATTGCATCCCGATTAGAATTGAAAGCCTTCGCCACATAGTCCTTGAACTGCTCTCTCTTCAAATCCAACTCATTGGTTTGTCCCTCAACTACATCGAGTGTTTCCTTCACACCACCCATGGATTCCTCAATATTGATCACCCGACCTTTCAAAGCCGACAACATATCCCTCGATTTGTTATTTTTTCTGGTCTTCTTATAGGTCTCCATCGGCTCAATTTGCTCATCACCTTCTTTCAACATCTCAATCGATGCTTTCAAACACTAGCTCAGATACCAACTGTCACGGGACTAGAGTTGTAGTCTTGCAAACCGCACAACTTTAGGTAATTTCTTGGGTTCAAATCCGCCTAAGTCAACCTGACTATAAAAAAATGAGAATTCTTGTAGAAATTCTCTAAAACACCAAAGTAAGAATAAGTGCTCTCAAAAGTATTACTTTCAAATATTACAATTGAATGATTACAAATAAGGGAGAATGCCTCTATTTATAGTTGAGCTCTCCAAATCCAACGGTACAAATCAAATTACATCAACGGTTAGGATTAATGCCTATCTATTATATAATAGTCCTAAGAGATTTAAACTCTATACAATCTTATCTTTTAGGATTTATATGAACCGTAATAATTCTAATTTTACTGGAGTGTTTCACTAGGCTACCAAAGCTTCAAGTATATAAATTTCTCTATATATTTCACGAATCGAGTCAGTTCAAATGGATTGAATAAACCTCATTTAATTAGTAGACTCCATGAGGAGTTCTATACGCATTCGTCACAGGCTTTGATCCGCAACCATGATAATTATTGATTGTTCAAGGTGACAACTACACTCTACTCTCTACAAACTTACTAATTTGCTAAATAAATGAGAAAGTCTACTAATTAGCTAATTAAAACTTATATGGAAGAAAAGACGAGCCGAAACTGATAAACCAATTGAACATCCACTGAGGCTTCAACTTCAATGAAAAAAATAAACAACGCATTGCATTAATCTCACCTCAATTGTGATATTCAAACAGCATATTAAAACTCAAATGAGGGGCATTTTGCATTAAAAGCTGTTAACATAGCTACGTTTGTATCTAAAAGGATTCTAAGTATAAAAATGAAAACAAATAAAAAGACCAGTTGCGTAATTTCATCAAGAGACTTTTTTCTTGGAACACACCAACCAAAGTTAATTGCACACACATCGAAGTCCCTTTGGGTCTAAAATTTACTTAGATTTAAAAGAAGATTCAATCTTAATTGGCGTGCGAGTGGTAGCTTATCTGTTGCATCACTGAAGCTGAAGCTTCAGTGAAAACCAGCATCCTCGTATTACAATATAATATATTCGAGTATAATTTCACATCTTTTTTGTAACTGACATCCTCTACCATGGCCAGGATGAGGCAATAAAACTCAGCTTTCATAATCCTTGTTGCCAACAATGCAAAAAAATAAAAATAAAAAAAATAATAATAATAAAACCTTGATGATATTTAAAGACTATGCAATTTGCTTTACTTGGGACATCAAAATTGGCACAAAGTGCTACAAACTCAAGAATATCCTTCACATGCCCTCAAATCGGCATTTAATCCCATTGAATGGAACTAAAATTCCCCAATAATAAATTGGCAACTCTTGAACAACAAATAGATATAACCCAATCTTTTGCATTTTGACAAGCTTTTACATTTCCTAGGCAGCGGCTATGCCATTGACACATTGCAGGAAAATAAAAGCTCCACAATGAAATAAGTATCCAAAATACCACACCTGGGCAACAAACAAGATAATATGAATTCCCAATTGTCATTCAGCAAACAAAATCCAAAAGAACAAAATGAAAAGTAAGTCATTATGCGAGTAGTTCCTCTCAATCCCCACTCTATCCACTAATAAAATGTGAGGTTAGTAAAATCACAGGATTACATTGGTGTAGTAATATGAACAACGTCAAATGCCTAACTTCTACAACCCCATGCATGTTCCTTGTTATTCATTAGAATATTGGATGGATGCTACAAGAATATTTCATCTTCTAATAACAGGACCCTTGTACAGCCCTCTCCGAATCACAAAGTCATCAGGGGGCTGAAACTCTTCTAACCAAGTCACTTCCGAGAACATTTCTCCATTCATTTCAATCTCACCTTCATTTTAAATGAGGAAACGAATAAGAAAATAGCATGCAGTATTTCTCTTCAGGTTACAACATATCATAGAAGCTACCATCTAATACTAGGTTCAAAATTACATTTCTTACCAGGTAAATCCCTCCTTGGGGACCTCCGGAAGTAAGTGCAGTGTCGTCCATGCTCTGAGGAGTAAGGTGGTGATAAAATATCAAAAATAGCACAGGGAGTCCGTGCCCTGAAACAATGGATGTTGCCTCCACTTGTGGGATAAAGTACTGTTGTTGCACAAGGGGCTGTCATCTCAGTATCCTTGACAAGTTTTGCAGCTCTTGCTACAAACCACCAAGAATAAGCAAATCAAAGTCAAAGATTGAAAGAATATATAATAAGAGCCCTATACCCTAGGAAAATTGAAGAGGAAGTGCATTATTTAAAATCTGATACATCACCACTTTGTCTATGAATAAATTATCAATACTATTACATCTGTTGAACAAGCAATTACTTCAGTTGTGATTGGTGACAGATAGGCAGGTTTATCTGCCATAGGCCACCAAAAATCACTTCTGTTAATCAGAAAAAATCTAATCCACATTTAGTAAGTCGTATTTATCTGACCTCATATGTTCAATAGCTTCCTTTTCACTGCTCATGCTACAGGCAAGCCAGACATAATGCATAAAAATAAAAATAAATAAATAAAAGAAGCATTCACTGAGCAACCTCCTTAGCACACCCCTGAAACGTCAGATTACACCATAAAACCCCTAGATCGTATAGTTACTTATTTCATTAACAAGTTTGTAGATTAACTTCCTACACTTACTTTGTGAGCACCAAGTTGAAATCAAATAAATATACCCCATGAAGAATTCTTCGGTTCTAAATTTACAGCTCATGGTTCCCATTTGAATGATCCCTAAAATTACCATAAAACCCCTAGATTATATAGTTACTTTATTTCATTAACAAGTCTGTATCCCTGTTTCCCAGAATAATTCCTATTTGAATGAGGGTCAAAATATTTGGATGGGATCAAATTCCAATTAAAATTTGTTATTTTGTTATTATAAAAACCCAAGTTTAACTCAGATTAAAATCTCATCAAAGGTCAAAAGATATGCTTGGCTTCTATGACCATTCATTTTGTCTGGTTGGCTTTCAAAATTTTTTTTTTTTTTGTGGCAAAAGTTCCCTTCAAATTTAACTGTGCTTTCCCTAGCTAAGTACAGTAGTCTCCAAATATTTCAGCAAATCAGTTATGTCACAAGCATTCTCGATAACCTAAACTACATCCACACAGATGAGAAATTGAACAGACCTCACTTCCTCAGATGCTAGCCAAAAGGTTCTTTACATCTACCCTATTGAAAGAGTCATTAGCTGTAACATAGAGACATCCACCAATGAGTACATTTAGTATTACCTAGGTCTTCTTTCTCCCATTCTCATCAACTTTCGATCAAGTATATTCATAGTAAAAGTATTTTCTGTCATTTTTAAACAAACCACCAGCACATTCATAACAAAATTAAATGCAGTAAAACAAAAGACTGTATATCACGAAGCAAAAATAAATTTAAAAGGAGGTCGGTTTCTCTCTGTCTTACAAGAATGCTAATCCTATAATATAAATGGCAAGAACAGCAGTTGCATAGGATTTCTAACATCAGAAGATTAACAGAACTCTATAAAGGTACTAGATCTTCTGGAACAAATTAAAAGAGAAAACTCCTGAAACAAAGGTATTAGGAAAAGAAAATAATTAAAAATGGGACTCATGAGGTTTCAAGGAATAAGGATGATACCATTACTGGTTCAATAGGATACAAATATATTGATTTGTTATCAAATTTATACGGAAGAACATAATTTTCTATGAACATCCTTATTATGGTTTAGTTAAGTTAGCATTCATCAAAGAAATATGGAGATGTTAAAACACACCTTGTAGTGGATCTTCAGGCTCTGTTGGGTCAAGCCAATCATATGACTTAACGTGTAATGAGCCATAGATAAGCCTGCTCAGCACTGTCATTCCAGGATGATTGTGCACAGGTATGAGGGAGAAAGGTGGCATACAAAAAATTCCTATCTGCAGAGAAAGAGGAAATCAGAAAAATGAAGGCCTGATGGTAGCTGGTAATGTAACTACAATTTTCGAAAGTTCAAATTTGATTTCAATGGAAGTGTTTATTTTAATAAAGTCTAGGAGACTTTCAGCTAAATTCAACATCCTCGCTTTAAAACTCTAAAATTTTAGGTCCTCAAGATAGGTGATATCTTTAGTAATAAAAATGATAGGTTATATAAAGTTTGTGCTTACAGAGAAGCTGTCGCACTCATGCAAGTGCAGATACTTAATTGGTGGCAATGACTGATGGGTTCCATTCAGCTCATTTACAGGACCAGACCAATTACGTACCACTTGTGCCTCCTGCTCCAGACCTACATCAGAAGGCTTCATTTTCTCTGAAATAAAATTGACATTTTGTGTTAAAATGCAGCAAATATGCTATGAAACTTGGTTTCTTCACATCATGTGAAAACAGAAAATGCTTGGAGCTACATACACAGTGGTTTAAAATTTTGCATGGTTAATCAAATAACACCAAAGTTGTAATGATCACCTCTACCAAGAAAAGCACTTTCTCAATGTTATGGTATACCCTTGTACTTAGTACTCTAAATTAGAATAGTTGTAACCACTCACAATGCTATTTTGATCCGAAACCATTAGAATACCAATAGATTTCAATACTCACGAGGATAGGAAAAAAGAATTGGAATTAGTGTAGATAGATTCTAAGACCACATAAGAAAAAAGGGAAAATACAGAAACCCCAATCATTGGTTTCTATTTTATATCTAGAAGGCATCCAAATGCTAAAGAGTTATCAAGGCGTCCAGCGAGTAAAAAACATAGATTGTTCCACAACAATGGAGCAACAGCTCAATGTGAAGAAAGCAGAACAATTTGAACTTTTAACTCATCATACAGCAAGCTTTTATGCTCAAGATAAAAGTACTTCAAAGATGACTAGTAGCTATTAGTTTGAAGGTTGATTTTTAAAGGCTAAAGGCATTGGGCAACTAGCATAATGAAGTACTGAAATAGGTCTTGGTGAGCCAGATAACAAATTTCTTGTTCTACTAAAACTCACTTTGTAAAAAGAAGTTCTTGCTTTTGTAATTAAAGCTGGTGAAAATCTGGAAAATTTTTGCCAATTAAATCATGTCAGGGCCTCTTACTAGAGGACAAAAAGTTGAACTTAAACAAAAATGAGCTTTATATCCCAAACAATGAAGGATAATATTTTTTCTTCTTCTTTCAGATTTAACAATCAGGCCACGTGGAAACTTGCCAAGAAACTAACATAATAGGAGTAGCATGAGGCAACTTCCAATAGCTGATGTCATCCAAAGAAAGATACAACTTATTTAAATTAATTAACCTAAGAGTAAATTCATATGTTTCAATTTTGATTGAAAAATAAATAACAGCTAAATTCTACAAAAAAGAGCTTCCATAGTATTTACTAACAACTAATTTCGAAACCATGCAGAAAATTAAGTATTACTTTCAACATGATTTTATCTCCATTATAATGCTAATAAAGCATAGCAGACTTGGTTCAACTATAAGCTCAAAGAACAAACATGAAGAAAGAAGAATCAAATAGTGAATACCTAGCATAGTACGAACTCTTTCAAGAGCTTCATCAGAAACAGGGCCATTGGTCGAAAATGCCGCTTTGCAAGTGTTATAAAGCCTCTGTATATAATATGGCATGTTTGAAAAGACGATACCAACTTAACTGAATGGACCAAAAGCCTCTATATCAGTAAGCTGATAACGCCTTTTTGCAAGTAAGGTACTAATTGATAGTACGATAAAAGATACAATTTGAAGACAACTGGATCTGCGAAGTAACCCGACGGTAGTAGATCTGCATGGCAATTATTTCATCATCCCTCCCTGCTAATCTGACAAGGTAGAACCCAAAGTAAATAAACATAATTCATTTACAACAAAAACAGAGACTAAATGAATATAAAAAGCACAGCCTCCCTTCTTACGAATTTCAATAGTTCAATGCACAATTTTATTGCTAATATTACTTCTTTTTTATCGAACCCAGAACTTGATATCAACAATGACTAAAGCAACACAAGTTATTTGCCAGTAATATTGCTACTAGTATAACATTAGCTAACTCAAAGCAGAAAATGCAAGCAAATACAATAAATGCTAAAACATTGAAAATTTTCCCATTAGTTCTCGGTTTTTAATTTTCTACAATTGAATCAAATTTCTGGGGTTTAGTTATGCAGAAAAGGAAAACAAAAAACAATAAGGAATCCAAATTATGATAAACATAAAATAGGATAGGATAACAAAAATATAAAATGAAAAATATGCGTGCAATTAATTAAAAGAAAAAACCAGAAAAGATGGAGAATCGGATAAAAAAGGAACTAACCCAATTTGAGATCCATCAAACTGATGATAGAAATGTTCGAAAGAGTCAAAATAAAGAACAAAGGAGGGATTTATTTCGTTTAAAGAAAACAGAGTAAGGAAAGAAAGGGATCGCTGAAAGCAACACAACAGTGAGAAATAGGAAGGAAGAGGATCGTGGGGGAGTTTGGGGGGCTGCGCGTAGCTTATATGAAATGAATATCAGCTTGATTTACATAATTTGCCCTTTGCCTAAAATTCTCGTGCTTTTTTGCTTCTTTTTTCACCTAAAACTTCGATACACTATTTTTTAAAGGTTGCAATCTTTCAAGTTCTAAAACTTAGCCTTCGTTTGGATGGGCGATTGACTGCGGTGCGGTGCGTTTAACTTATTTTTTTGTCTCACGCTACAGTATCACTACAGTATCGCTATAGTATCTAATCTCTATGCCACTGCTGTTTTTACACTAACCGCAGCTAAACGCACCGCCCATCCAAACTCACCCTTAATCTCTACATTGAGTTTCTCTCCGTCTAATTTTATGTCAAAGGTAAAATAACTCTTTCAACTCTTAACATTTACATTTTTTTATCAATTTGGTCCTTTCCCTTTAAAAACATATTAAAAATTTTAAAAATTATTTTTTTCCATATTTTAGATAAAAACATAAAAATTTATAATTTCAGAAAGTATGGAAAATAAAAAAAATTTACAATTCAAAAAAAAAAAAATTTTAAAAAATTCTAATATTCATTGTTCTCTAAATTGAATTGATTGGACCGAGAACCAACTAGGGTATTGATCCGATGAGAGGTAAAAAATGGTTGACTCATGAATCGATACAGATTGATTGAACCAAGCTCAAAATCGTTTGAACCGATTTCGAATTGGTCTGGTCAATTGGTTCTCAAAACAATCAATTTAATCAGTTCAAATGTAACACTCATTGCTTAACCCAATTGTCGGGTCTGAGTTACGAGGTATCACATTCGTTGCCAAAGCAACTACGATCAAATCATAATTTGATCACAAAATTAAACATTTAATTATAAGTAAAAACAAGTATATAAAATGATACATAATCATTTGCAAGTCTTATACGAGCTTACGAAAGCTCTAATGCTAACCTAAGATTAAATGAGGACTAAACTGTAATGTTTAAAAAATTTCAAGTTGACACCGCGACTTCAAGTGGTTTCAACGCAACATACTGATTTGGCTTATCATTGCAACGACCCATACTCGATGAGACGTCATGGCATGGTGAACTGATCTTGCCGCGACAACATTTACTCCACGTCCTGACATGACACATTATTTTTTAATAGTGTTAAAAAGATATCAACTTGCAAGTTCCAAACAACCAATATACATACCCAAACACATTTTTCAACCAAACATACATCCCCAATGAGTTCATATTTGAATCATAATCCCTCTCATACATGTATATATTCCATTAATTTAATCATTTTCATCCAAACACAAGCAACTTCATTGACTAACCAATAATCTACTTGACATAAGTATACATGCATATATACATACATTGCCATATAAACTAGCAACATCCCACACTTTATACCTTAGCAAATATTATGACAACTTAATTTGCACAATTCAAGCATATGTTCACTTCCGAAATACCAATTCCAATTCCTAAGGTTTATAAGTATCATACTATACCAAAATTTAACTCAACCTAGGTACATATCATACTTAAAACAAAACAGAATTTACAAACTTTACTGAGTCAAGGATCGCTTGTTGGACGTTGGGCCAACTGCTCGAACTACCTAGAATCTACTATACCTGCCACAGAGAAAATAAACCAAAAGCTGATCAATTACGCTCAATGGTAATCAAACTATACGCTGAGCAATTACACTCAATGGTAATTCCATATTACAAGTCACAAAACAAGCATATGCAATATAAGAATTCAATACAAAAATACTACAAATCAACTAAATCAATTTGCATATTCAATACAAGAATATCATTCTCCTACAATATTCCATTTGATAATCACATTTATATTATCCATTCTATTAGCAAAGATGTAACATATCTAATTCAATTACTTACGTATTCATTTATGTACCAATATAATGTTTAATCTCATTTTCATTCAAATTTATACAACTTAATCAATTCACATTGTCATCTATAGGCACATATGCTTATTCATTTACTATGATCAATATAACACTATAATTTGGCGAACCAGGTCGGATTGGGAAGACTATGCCAGTAAAGAACACCTAGGTTGTTGGACTTAGCCCAATGAAAGTTGGTGACTATATCGAGAAGTACTTCGTAGAACTTCGCCAATGCAGTGGGTATATTGGTGTAATGGCGAGGTAAAGATTACAGCGGAGACCTTATTAGGCTGACATTTTCGCTAATAAGATCACTACCCGTGTTTTTACATAGTAGCAAAAGTAAGAAAATAGCTTGAAGAACACATTTAACTCATTTAACGTTCTATTGAAGGTAACGTAGGATGTAATTAATTAGTGGAAGCGTGCGAAAGCTAGTGATGATTAGAGATAATCTTGATTAGTATTTGTCTGTGAGTTAGCTATAAATAGGATAAAATAATAGTGAAGAGAAGACTTCTGAATCATCTTCTCCACTAAACCTTATTATCATCAAAGAAACTAGAATTCTTCCTTGCTGACTAAGGTGTTAACTGTTAAAGCTTAAAATAGCTTTTACGATAGTTGTTTATTGGTACATTCTTAAACCTTTCTTTAATTTTTACTTGATAGATAGATAGATGCTAACATAAAAAAGGTGGTAGTATATTTTAAATACTGGGTATGAAATAAACTTCTACTATTTACATGTTTATAGATTCTTGCTAGGTCATAGCCTTTTTGGTAGTAGTTCTTGATAATTAAAGGAGTTGTTTTATTTTTTTTTTAGCTAAAGACACGAAGGAAGGCCCTAGTACAAAGGGCAAGAAACCAATAGAGTAGATAAAGCTTTAGAATAAAGTATTCTGGTGAGTTCCTTTGTATCTAGAGTTATAGTTTGTATTGTCTCAATTAACAATTTTCATCGTTCAACAAGGTAAGTGGCAGTTTCCCTTGTCATTGGTGTTCATGTCTAGAGGAGTATGTTCATAGAGTCAGTTTCATGCATGGTCAAACACAATAAAAATGACTTGATGACCTAGTATATATATAAAGTATGAGTACTCCTTCCTTGGTGAATAAGCTCTGTATCTAGACTGGAATGAGGAGGTATTGGTGGAATGATATGTACATTGATATTAAAGATCCAGGATGAATTGTTCATGATGCAAGTCATAAAGCCCAATTTTAGACCCATGAATGTGATGGGCTCACACTACTTCAAGGCCTAACAACAATGTTAAAGGTCAAGCAAATCAAACCAACATTCGATCAAAGAAAATATTTGAGGACGAATCTTTTCAAGGAAATGGGGAATGATACATGCACGGATAAGGTGAAATTTGTTAAATTCCATTCACCAAAGTTGTCAATTTTCAAGTTTGGAAAATTAGCAGACTTACAACAACTTTTTCAATGGGATCTAGGTATTTCTAGGTTCAGATGTCTTCATGGCATTCAAAGATCTATATATCTCTTATCTTTTAAATGTATTTTGAATCACTCGATTTTGAGTTTAGGAGCTCAAGTTATGACCGTTTTAGTGAACACTGCGTGACCAGAATTTCTGGACGGCATTATGACGGGAATTTCGAGTTTCGGGCTTTTAATTCGAGTTTAAATCGTATTGGGTTCGAATTTGGATTTAATTTTTATTATATATGAACCCAATGTTGTATTTATAATCTCTTATTATTTAATTACTTCAAATTTTTAATAATTATTAAGTAGTTTAAATAGTTGACATAAAACTCCTAAATAACTTAAACTACTTAATAATTATTAAAAAGTCGGAATAATAAAATAATAAGAGATGATAAATGCAATATTGGACTCATATATAATAAAAATTAAGCTCAAAACCCGAATCCAATATGATTTAAACTTGAATTAAAAGCCTGAAACTCGTAATTCCTGTCATAATCCCGTCCATAAATTATACTCGCACAGTCTTCACTAACATGGTCATAACTTGAGCTTCCAAACTCAAAATCGATTAATTCAAAGTGTGTTTTGAAGATAAAAGATAGATCTTCAAACAAAACCATGAGACATCTCCACCTAAAAATGCCTGAATCCCATCCAAAAAGTCATCAGAAGTGATTGAGGTAAGTAAATGTTTATATTGTATGAGCTTACTAAGAAATACTTACTCGTGTTACTACTTTTCTATAGATTTTGGACGTCCGGAACGTGTCGATCGGATCAACGAGAAGCACACACCTACCATCCCTCAATTCGATAGACTTTTGATATTTCAACTTGGTTACTTGTGGCATGCACATAGGATGGATGAACTTATCCAAGATAATGTGTTTTGGTATAATGGCATTGTATATAAGCTCATGTTTGTGGTTTGTAAAATGATGTTGGTTGGTTGCTAAATAATGTTAATAAAGTTAATGGAATTGAAAAGTTTTAATGATGTTATTCATATGAATTAGCTGTGGTATGCGATGGTTAAAACATGATTTGCATTTTATTTGAGTTTAATGTTTTAGTGGTGTTAATGAGGGCATATTGGTTGTATGTTTAATTAGGAATAGGAAATGATGTTTTGGCCATGAAATGTGTATGTTTTGGATTAGCTTTGAATGGTATAAAATGACATTACAGGTCATTTTGAATGGATTGTATGAAACTTGTACAAAAATGGTCAATTATGCTACACACGGTTTACCACACGGCTGTGTGTCCCACACGGGTAGGTGACACAATTGTGTGCCATGTTTGTTCGGGTTGGTTTCGGCTTCACACGGCCATAATTAGTTATATGGTCATGTGACCTTGGATAACACAACATTAATCTATTACACGGTTTGGGGACACGGTTGTCTGATACAGCCCCACATGGCCTCAAACTGTAACACATCTTGGCCACACGACCGTATGACCCTGTTTTGACTTTTTGCCAATCCTTCTTTTTGTAAAAGTTTCAAAATGGACCCAATTTGGTTCCAAGCTAATTTAAGGGCTTTCATAAGCTCGTTTAAGACTCGGATTTGTTTGTAAAGCATGTTAAACATAGACTTAACTCACATGTGTTGATTTAGTGAATATTATTTGGCAAATTGTATATGGTTGTTTTTGTTTACTATTGTAGCATCCTATTGCTCGAGTCTGACAACTAGACCAGGTAAAAGGTGTTATAGTCCATCTTTGTTTACAAAATCTTTAACAATAAGGAAGAAATGAAATAATAAAATTAAAATCTAACCTAAAAAAGAAAAGAAAAAGAGAAGAAAAGAGCCCTAACCTTAACCTAAAACTAAGGAAAAATAAGATAAAAAACTCAAGCAAAAAAATTCTCCCTTTCATTCAGCCAAAAGTGGCTTTAAATAGCTAATTACAACTCAAAATTTTATACCAAAATGCCTTTAAGCAATTAATTTTGATTCGTGTGAGTGTTGGACAAAAACTACCCCTATAGTCATTTTTTGTCGTGGCAGGTTGGATATTGCAATGTCGTTGACAGTCTCCAAATGAGGGTTTCCTTAAGGCTTGGATATTGCGATACCCAAAGAGGATGTCGCGATACCACTATAAGTGGTCTTGATTCTCTTCATTTCAGGCCTGTCTGAAGTGTTGCGATTTTCATGCTTTGATGTCACGATACCTTTACCTTTGGTAATGTTTTCACTCAAGTTTAGGCCACCAACAAGCCTCTACAACACTCAATCAACCATTAGTGTCCCCAATGGCATAATTGGCCAATTTGGATCACAAAAATGAGGAAAAAGAGGTATTTACACTTATTCAATTGCAAAAACTAAAATTAAGCTAAACTATTAAAAAGACATTTAAATTGCTTAAAAACAAATTTGTTAACTAACACAGGAGCCTAATTTGACATGTCAAATTATGGTATGTCACTATATTAATAATTTTATATTTTTTTAAGCGTAAGATTTATTTTTGGTAGATTTGACACCCATCAATATTTGGTGCCATTGTCGGGGGTTTATGCTTACTAATTTTGTTTTTCTCTTTATAACCAGGTCTAGACATACCGACCACTCTAGCATGATTTAGAAATAGAGAAGAATACTCATGCAAAAAAAAATTGATGAACGATCGAATGGATTCTACTATTACTGCGAATTATCAACTATTTGGTTTAATGCCTAATTACCCAATGAAAATATAAGACTAAATGTATCTTCTATGGAAAATAAACTTATTAATATTACTAATATTTTTCATTATATTTGTACGAAAAATACGACACTGATCATGGTGTGTGGTATGTGTATTGCACCCAACGATGGGACAGAATTATGTCCTGTCTGGGACGATAATTATCTTAGACAATTTAGCATCTTTGGAAATTTTTATGAACCACCTCAAGGACGATACAACTCATTCTCTGAGACATACAACTATGAGTGAAGAGATCGCTCTGATTTAGGCTATGGAATAAGACCTCAATTCAATCCATATTATCAATCTAATCCACTAATGCAACAACCACAATGTTTAGGCATATCTTTAAAATAACTTGTCAATGCCTTAGCAGCAAATACTCTTGAATCCTATTAGGAAACTGTCAAGATCATACCAGAAGCTGAATAAACTTCATAATGATTTTCTATGTACATTAATGTGAGAGTACATGTCTTTAATAGATGAAAGAGAATGAGAATAGCACTAACTAACTTGACAGTTAACAACTACTTTAGCTAACAAACTAACTTCTAACTCCTTAACACTAACATGCCCCGAACTTGTTCCTTGCTTCTCAACTATAGTAGCTTGACTAGTTGTCACTCGAAGCTGATGTCGAAACTTGTTGAACAGACTTGCTGCTAAAGGTTTGGTCAGCATGTCTGCAACCTGCTCTTGGCTTGGTACATGACCCACCTGAAATAAGACTTCCGCAACCTTCTCCCTCACAAAGAAGAGGTCTAATTCCACGTGCTTGAATTTCGAGTGCATGACTAGGTTTCCTGCAACTGCCACAGCTGCTGAACTGTCACACCATACTAATGCTTTGCCACGATGAGAAACACCTAACTCGGTCGACAACGATTGGATCCACACCATCTCAGCAGTAACATGGGTGAGACTTCTATATTCAGCCTCGGTAGTCGACCGAGAGACCACCTGCTATTTCCTAGAGCTCTAGGAAATTGGACTTCCTCCAAGAAAAATACAGTAACCAGATGTGGAACGTCGATTATCAATGTCAAATCCCCAGCTGGCGTCTGAAAACCCTTCAAGCAAGAGCTTCGAGCTCTGTGTAAACTGTAGTCCATGATCCAAGGTCCCATACAAATAACGTAGGACTCCCTTGACAGCTTTGAAATGGACATCCAAAGGATTGTGCATGAATTGGCACACCTTGTTGACTGTAAAGGCGATGTCAGGTCTGGTAATCACCACATACTGTAGTGCCCCTACAATACTCCTATACACGTGAGCATCAGCAACAGGTTGTCCTTCATTAGCTGACAACTAACATATTGTTGTCATAGGTGTAGGTGCAGCTTTAGATCCCTCCATAGACGCTCGTCGCAACAGATCCAATATGTACTTCCTTTGGTTAAGAAATAAACCAATGGTGGTGTACTGGACTTCAATGCCTAGGAAGTAGTGAAGGCGACCAAGATCTTTCACTGAAAAAGTCTCATCAAGCTGTCGTACAAACTGATCTGTAGCTTGGTTAGTGTTCCCTATAATTATAATGTCATCGACATAGATTAAAACATCATGAGTTAGGTACCCAATTGGTAAACGAAGAGGGAAGGGTTAGCTTTAGAAGCAACAAACCCAGTAGCCACTAGAAATTCCTTAAGCTTATGAAACCAAGCCTGAGGGGCTTGTTTGAGGCCATAGAGTGCTTTCCTCAATCGACACCTCAACTGTTGACCCTGGTCCCCTTGTTGTTCAAACCCTGGTGGTTGAATCATATAAATTTCCTATGTTAAATCATTATTTAGGAAAGCATTTTTTATGTCAACTTGGCGAAGGGACCACCCAAATGAGACAGCAAGAGCCAACACCACCTGAATAGTTGTTGGCTTAACAATAGGGCTAAAAGTATCTCGAAAATTAATACCAGCTTCTTGGAGATATCCCTTGACCACCAATCTCCCTTTGTACAGAGCGACAGACCCATTAGCATTGCGTTTGATTTTAAAAATCCACTTGCAACCTACTACATTTCTTCCAGCAGGTAAAGGCACAAGGTCCCAAGTGTGGTTGACAATGAGTGTAGTGTATTCAACACGAGCAGCTGTTGTCCAGGCAGAGCTTTGAAGTGCTTCAACAATAGAAGTGGGCTCATGATCAGAGAGGGCAGAAGTAAATAATTTGGGCTTGAAGATCCCACTTTTGGACCGAGTCTGCATCAGATGTGCATTAACAATAGGTTGAATCTGCTTGGAAGAAGACGAGGAGCATGGTGGAGATAGACAAGAACCAGACACATCTAAAGAATGATCAGGATCAGATGCATGTACCAAGAGACCAGGAGTCAGAGAAAAGCCTGAAGATAGTTGAGAAGCAGACTGTTGACCTGAAGAATCCACAATAGAGAGTGACAAACCAGGACCTGCCTCATGTGCTAAGAGATCATGTTCTAGAGAAGAGCCTTTGACCACCACAGGAAGAGTAGACTGATGATGAACTACTCGAGATGGCCTCTCAGAAGAGAACTCATGTTGGAATAGAAAATGATCCTCACCAAATGTAACATACCGAGAAAAAAACAGTCGACCACTCTTGTCAAGGCACCTATAGCCTTTCTGATTTGGCCCAATGCCAAGAAAAATGTATAAAATGGATCGAAACTGTAGTTTGTTGGGATGATAAGGTCTCAAACACGGATAACAGGTACAGTTGAATTGTGAGTAAGACGGTTTTACTTTATACAACACTTCATAAGGGCTTCGTTGCTGTAGAACAGGTGTTGGAAACCTATTAATCAAGTGAATACCATGTGCAAAAGTATATGACCAAAATTGCAAAGGAAGACCTACTTGAGCTAGAAGTGTCAGTCCCATATAAACTATTTGTCGATGCTTTCTTTCAACAACCTCGTTTTGCTCTGAAGTATGAGGGCAAGTAACCCTATGTTTGATACCAAAATGAGCGAGTTCCTGAGATAGTGAACAATATTTGCCTCCCCAGTCAGATTGAAGCATTTTAATGGAACCACCAAACTGAACACGGACCATTTGATTGAACTGTAGAAAACACTGAAACACTTCTGCTTTTGACTTTAGAAAGTAGACCCAGGTATATCTACTGTACATATCCACAAACAAAACATAGTAGAGAAAACCAGTTGATTTAATATGGGAAGGACCCCAAACATCATATTCTACTAATTCAAAAGGGGTTGAGTACACTGTGCTAGAAGTATGAAAGGGCAGTTTATGTGCTTTACCTAACTGGCAAGCTGAACAAACATTCAATATATTTTTCTTAGCAAGAGGAATGTTACAATTGCGCATAACAACCTCAAGAACAGAGGAATAGGGATGCCCAAGCCTTTTGTGCCATAGAGCAGGTGAAGAGGATAGTCGATCTGTACCCAAGAACGGTGAGGTAAAATGTGAACCTGCAGCAGGTGGGTGAGGTGACGAGCTACACACATGGAACCTGTAAAGACCATCATGCATGTGGCCTACTAGGAGTGTTCTCTTTGTCGTTATATCCTTCACATAACACAAGAACGGGTGAAATTAGAAATAAACCTCATTATCTCTTGCAAACTGACCAACAGACAGCAAGTTTTTACAAATATTAGGAACATAGAGAACATTTTGAAGGTGCAACAGCCTAGAACCAACCAACATACTGGTAGAACCTACATTAGCAATCCAAACAGGAACACCATTTCCCATTGAGATATGACTCGTACCTGCATAAGGAGCAGCATTTGTAAAGGATGATATATCGGGCGTGATATGATTTGTGACGCTAGAATCAGGGAACCAAACTTGGTCAAAATCTGAAGGTTGCAAAGGAGGCTGCCAACACGAGTTGCACTTATGAGAATAGGAGCATGTAGAAGAACCATCATCCTGGTCTCGAACTTGATGACAGTTGATTGACATTTGTTGGCTGGTGCTGACCCCTGAAAAAGACTCATCAAAGCGATGATAACAAGTCTGAACCAAGTGACCAACTTTGCCACACAGTTGGCATTGAGGCCTAGAACGAGACCAACCACGACCACTTGTACGGCCCCTGGGACGAGACCAACCTCAACCATGTCCTCGATGACCAGACTTATACTCCTACTGGTAGGTATTTGAGGTTCATTTTTCTCATTAGTGGCTTACTTGTGATGAGAAGCCAAATTCGCTTGTAGTGGGATTTCTGTCAGAAGAGCTAGTTGCCTTATTTCGTAGTCAAGCAACATTTCAGTTAAGAGGTAAAGAGACATTTGAGTTGCCGAGGCAAAACTACGAATAGACTCGTATTCCATCAAAAGTTCAGCTAGAATTATACTGACCTGTTCTTGTTCAGAAATTAGACTGCCAGCAGCAATCAAGTTATCACATAATGTTTTTACCTTGGCCAAGTAGTCTTTCATCTGTAAGATTTACCTTCTTGACAGAGTACAAGGCATGACACATACTAGAAATTTTGACATTAGATTTTACACGAAATCGTCGTTCAATGATTGACCACACTTCCAAACTAGTATTGGCCATTGTAAGATGGACCAAGATGTCATCAGTTACCGTAGACAGCAACCAAGAAGCCAGGAATTTATCTTGCTTCTTATAGAGAAGAAAAGCTAGATTATTAACAGGCTCCCCATCATGTCCAGAAATAAAATGAGTGGGGATAGAAAAAGTGTCAAGAACATACCCTTCAAGTTCATACCCCTCAAGAATGAGTAAGATTTGATGTCTCCACAACAAGTAGTTTTGCTCACCAAGTTTAACCGTGTCATGTTTTGAGAAATACTGAACGTTCGATAATGGAGTAGAAGTCTTACCTTGCGAAGTAGCATTGGACGAGTGACGCAGTGTATCACTTGGATGGAGGGCTTCAGTATCTATGGACGAAGCACGAAAAGAAAAGAAAGAGAAGAAAAAAAAGTCAGTTATGCCAAGAACACACTGGCTCTTGATACCATGTCATGATCATACCAGAAGCTGAATAAAATTCATAATGATTTTCTATGTACATTAATGTGAGAGTACAGGTCTTTAATAGATGGAAGAGAATGAGAATAGCACTAACTAACTTGACAGTTAACAACTGCTTTAGCTAACTAACTAACTTCTAACTCCTTAACACTAACAGAAACAAAGACACGTATGGTGAAATTGGGAACCCTAATGAGTCAGCTTTTCATCTCAATATATGAATTGGATTACCAACCGAGGCCTCCTCCTCAACTACCTCAACCTTCAAGTATGTCTCTAGAAGACATTGTCAATAAACTTGCTTTTAGTACTCTTCAATAATGATAGGACACGAAAGCAACACTTCAAAATTTGGAAAATCAAGTGAGCAAGCTTTTCATAATGATTGGTGGACTCAAATCCCAAGGCAAATCGTCGTCCCAAACAAAACCAAACTCAAGGTAAAATACAAGCACAATAGCTTTACGAAGCGGAACAGTTTTGGAACCTGCACCTAGCAAGAGCCGTAGGCATGACATTGGGTGAGAAAATTAGAAAGACGAACTAGCGACTAAGAGAGAATCTGGACTACCAAAATCGATTTTTGTACCATCTCCATCTCCTAAAGGGCTATCTAGAAATAAGAAATTGAAGGAAGAAAAGGAGAACCTCGAAACTCTTTACAAGGTAGAGGTAAAGATACCGTTACTAGACGTCATTAAACAAGTACCTCGCCATGCAGAGTTTTTGAAAGGATTGTGCACTATGAGAAAGAAGTAAGTTGGTTTTGAAAAGGCATTGATACTTGATTATCTCAGCTACCTCTTGTCAAGAGTTTATAAAAATCTTTTGCCTCAAGATTGGAAGAAATTTGGATTAAATATCCGACTTGAGTTGAAAAATAAAAATTATTGAATCAACAATATTAAACAAATGCTCTTTTGGGAGCAACCCTATTTTATTTTATTTTCTTATTTGTTTCAGTAATCTTCTTTATCTTTATTTTTGTTTTTGGTTCTAGTTATTCCTAATTTCTTTTCTTTTCTTCAATAGGATTGGACTCATGTGATCCATTGCATCACCATCCCATCACATTACATAGCCACAAGGAAGTTTCCTCTTCATACTTGATTCATTCATTTCATTTTATTGTGATACACTGAGGATAATTTATGAATTAAGTGGAGGAGTTTAAATTGAATCATTAATTGATATATTCTAAGTGTTTGTGGTAAATTGGGTCGTTGTTTGCTTTGTCTTGAAGTAGTAATTGTGTTTTCGCTCTTGCATGCTAATTTCATTTAGAAATTTTCAAAAATTACTTTGTCAATTCTTTGAAGCATCTAGACGTTAGGAAAATGTTGATTCTATAATTAGATTATGATGATAAAACACGTAGATTCACTTAATTATTTGAGATAAATATGTGTGCAAAATTGAATGCTCTATTATGTTAATTTTGCGCTAAATTGGTCTACACACTTTATTTGCATGAATTTTTTTACTGTAAATAAACTTTTGTTTTATCTTTTGTTTGAAGAAAAAAAGAGAAAAAATTTAATAAATACTCCAATAATTGTTTAGATTATGAGTAAAGTCTTAGAATTGTGACTGGTTGAGTAACTAGAGTCAGGTGCTTGGGTTTTCATTTGTTTTCGCGTCAAAAGTTTGAGTGACGTTCTAAGCTATTCACTTATTCTGCTAATTTTAAATTTTATGAGTAGAGCTAGTAGCCATCGAGATATGTGATGAATTGCATAACTGGGGTGGGGTGCTTGGGTTGTCATCCTTCTTCGCATAGAAATATTTAGTAACACGCTAGAAAAATTTTTATTTAAAAAAATAAAAAAAGAAAAAATTGAAGATAAGAAATGGGACAAATAGTTATTTATGGTTGCAAATTTTTGTTTAATTTTGGTGCTTTGACAATTTAGCATGAATTGATTTTATAGAGCCTTATTATAAGAATATTTGATAATTGTGTGCTTAACTGAATTGTGAATCGACGTGTTAGCTTGAGAGAGACAGTTATGTGATCATGTTAGAATTAAGTGACCTGAATCCTTATTTAAATAAAATACAGTGGTAAAATAAAATAAAAGAACAATCCATATAGAATTACACTTCTTTTATTTTATTTTAGAATAAGGTTTTTTAAACCTTATTAAATTCTATCTATTTCCTATTGATTAGAATAAGGTGTTTCAGTCTTACTAGAATATGACTTTACAAGCCTATAAATAGACATAGTCTATTTCTCTTGTAATAATTTGAATTTTCTTCTCCTCTGCCCGTGGTTTTTTCCCGAAAGGGTTTTCACGTAAAAATCTATGTGTTTTTTATTTTCATTTTATTTTTATTTTTTCATAAATTGGTATCAGAGCTTCCGGGTTATTCATCTCAATCACGGTAATGGCATCTTTGAAGTATGAAACTTTACTGTTGGATCGCAACACCAGATTTGTGTTGTGGCAAATTAAGATGCAAGCAGTTCTTGCACAGATGGATCTGGAGGATGCCCTGCTAGGGATAGATAAGATGCCTTCGACATTAACAGATGAAGAGAAGAAGCGTAAGGATTGAAAGGCGTTAACACAATTACATCTACATTTTAACACAATTACATCTACATTTTTCCAATGAAATTTTACAGGATGTGATGAAAGAGAAGACCGCCACTGCATTATGGAAGAGGCTAGAACAATTATGTATGTCGAAAACTCTAACAAGCAAGTTGCATATGAAGCAACATCTTTATACTCATCATTTGGAGGAAGGTGCGTCTGTACACGAACACTTAACAGTGTTTAAAGAAATTCTCTCAAACTTGGAGGTAATGGAGGTTCAGTATGATAAGGAAGATCTAGGGTTGATTCTATTTTGTTCGTTGTCCCCGTCTTATTCAACCTTTAGAGACACGATTTTATATAGCCGCGAGTCTCTCATAGTTGATGAGGTTTATGATTCTTTGACCTCGTATGATAAGATGAAGCATCTTGTGGTTAAACCCGACTCTCAAGAAGAGGGTCTCATTGTTCGTGGGAGACAAGATCAGAATGCTGATGATGATCGTGGAAAGACACAGAAACGGAATCCTCGCGGTAAATCTAAGGGTAGATCAAAGTCTTCAAACAGAGGTAAAACTTGTAACTTCTGCAAGAAGAAAGGGCACATTAAATCTAAGTGCTACAAGCTACAGAATAAGATTAAAAGGGAGGCTGCGAATCAAAAGGGAAAACAACCAGAAAATTTCGGTGAAGCTGATGTTGTAGAAGACTACAGCGATGGTGAACTTCTAGTCGCTTCTGTCAATAATTCTAAAGTAAGCGAGGAGTGGATACTTGATTCAGGCTGCACCTTCCACATGAGTCCCAATCGGGATTGGTTTACAACTTACAAAACAGTGTCTGAAGGTGTTGTTTTGATGGGAAATAATACTTCGTGTAAAATCGCAGGTGTTAGAAATAATACAGTGTCGGAGCATATCATCAAAATCTCACTTATTCCCTCATAATTACAACTCTGGTAAGGGGGTGAGGTCGTAAAGCCTCTAACTTAACTCTCATAACTACACACATATGACTTGACATTTATACATAACATCATCGTTTTCATATAATTCACTTCAAGAAAATTTATACACTTATATAGTCTATCAATATTTTCTGCCATCGACAATTTCAAACAATGAATTCACTTAGTTTAGCTCAATATCAACAATTAATCAATTTCAATCTTTTAAGTCCATTTATCACTTACATTTTTTAATCAATTTAGAGAACCATTTCGGAATTTAGTACTTCGTTTTCATCATGCCATAGTAAAACTATGGTCTTTTACATAGTCACATATCACACACCGTAGCCATAGCCCAGCCATGGCCTTACACGAATCACATATCACACTGATGCCATATCCCAGATATGGTCTTATACGAAAGCACGTAATCACATATCTCTGATGCCATAGCCCAGCTATGGTCTTACACAAATCACATATCACATTGATGCCATGGTCCAACCATGGTCTTTTCCGTCAATTCGTCTTAGCCACTGAACGAAAGTACTCAAATCCGTTGTTCCACTTAATTTGTACTTTTATTCAAATATCATTTTACAACTATCACAGTTTAATGACATTCATATGCAATAATATACTATATCATTCATGAAATTTTCATATCACAACATTAAATTTAGCCATATGAACTTACTAATCATACTTATTCAACCAAGTGTACATAAACACACACTTATTTAGTTTTGAATAAAATTTACTTAATCAAACATGTTAGGCACATAACATCGTAGACATGCCAAACAGACACGGATAGTCTTATCATAATAGACATAGTCATCATAAACCAAAGAACATACTTTAAGGATAAATCATGATCGATAATTTACGAAATAAGAGTGATAGGAAAACCGAGATAAAGAACTCCAAAATACGATACCATACCAGAAATCCGAGAACATAACTCATACGAAAATAATAATAAATATCCAAATAATTTCTCAGAGAAAACCAGAAGAGACAGAAGAATAGTCTCATGTAAGTTTCACCATCGACTTCCTTTTCCAAACATAATAGAATTGAATCTCATATGGAGTGATAGGGATTTAACACTTAATAATAATAAATAATTTGAATTATAATAATATAATCGTATGTTGAGTATGTTTGTACTCAGTAGTATTACCATAATTCAAATTATAAATACTATAATAAATAATAGACATCAAACATGTAACAATATAAGTCATATGTGTTAATTATGCTTTAATTTCATATCTCGGCAATAGTCTTTCATCAAATGGCATCATATATCATCTATATTATCTTTAATCAATTCATGAACCTTTGGTTCAAGCTTTCAATCTCATATCTCTATTTCAATTCACAATTCACATTTCTTTTCATAATTCCACTTTTTCACACTTTCAATAGTTTATTCGATCAAATTCATTCGATTTTCTCATTTCATTTACTCAACCCTATTAACATAACTCGGACTTAGACGGATACACGGATCCAACCAAACTCACCAGTACGGCACATTGTGCCTAAAACGGTACGTAGTACCTGATCAGTATACGACACATAAATGCCTGAAACGACACACGAGGTGCCTGATACGACACACAAGGTGCCTGAAATACGACACATAAAGTACCTGATCAGTATAGTCGACAAATCCCGTACACTTCCAGTTCCTATGGCATGCCAATTATATCCGACTAGTCCGATAAGTTAATAGGGAATTCAATTCTATTTTCAATTTCACTTAATATTCATATTTACCCCTATTAACAAGACTCGGATTTTGGCGGATACACGGATTCCATCCAAACACACCAAAATGTCCAACCAAAACACACCAGTATAATCCTCCAAAACACACCAGTATCATATAATCCTCCCAAACACACCAGAATAATATAATCCATCCAAAACACACCAGAATAGCACAAAGTGCCTCTTCGGATAAATCCGAAGGATATAAACATCAGCATATCCAAATCTCATCTCCAAATCCCTTCTCAAAATCCTATGGCATGCCAACTATATCCGAATCAGTCCGGTACAGTTAATAGGGTATTCAATTCACTTTCCAGTTTCCAATCAATACACATTTCAATTAATCACATATTCATATCAATTTCATCACATTCCCAATCAATAAAATTTTCAAATATAACATATATCCAAAATTCTATTTCCACATCAATCACATATATCCATACAAATTCAATTCAATATTAATACTTACCTTAAAATTTTACTTAGTATACACATAAATTTAAATATAACATTTATTCATACCTTTATGAGTTCCGACTCATCATAATCTACTTTTGCTCATATATTTGAGTATCGCTTTCAACATTATCGTAATTAGCTTGGTTGAGAAAGTATCTCTGTCTTTAAGTAAAATAAATCTCATCAGAGTTGGAAGATATTACATTATCTTATCACAAGTTATATAATGGCATGTATTTCTAGACTTCACATATGCTACGTTCGGTCCGAGAACCGACTAAACCTTAGCTCTGATACCATTAAATGTAATACCCCATACCCGTACCTGAGACCGGGATAGGATACGAGGCATTACCGAAATTTTTAGAATAATTTCAATTAATTTATATTATTTAGTATTCATGTTTCATGTTTCATGTAACATCCTTTTCATATATTCAATTCAAAATATCATATAAAATACGATACAATACTTAAATTGTTATATTTACATGCTCATTCAGGATATCCGAACCTACCTGACTAAATTGCAGAAATACCAAGATTTAGGGGCATATTGGTAATTTACCATTTTCCCAAATTTCACCCAATCTTAAATTGATAATTTCATTCAATTTATTAATTTAGATAATAAAACAATTTATTCCCTTCAATTTAGTCATTTTTGACATTTTTACAAAATTACCCCCTAAAGTTTTACTTTTATTCAATTTAGTCCATGAGCTTAAAACATGCAAATTAGCCATGCTAACTGAATATTCATATATATTTTTCCTCCTCCTCCTCTCCATTCCACATCCTTAATGTATATAACATTCTTGTAAGTACGATTTCACAATTTACTTATTAATGCTCACATCAAGCTGTTCACGCGAGTCATAGTCACTCAATTATTTATAATTCGAGCTACAGAGCTCAAAATTAAGATCCGTAAATTTTCCCTGAAACTAGACTCACATATCATTCCACTATAAAATTTTTAGAATTTTTGGTTTAGCCAATTAGTACAGTTTATTCATTTAAGTTTCCCCTGTTTCACTATCCACAGTTCTGACCTCTCTTCACTAAAAATTAATTATATCATAGTACAAAACTCGGATAATGTTCCCATTGATTTATATTGAAAATAGACTCATTAAGAATTCTAAGCATATAAATTTGAGACTCTAATTAATTTTCTCCAATTTTTAGTGATTTTCTAAAGTCAAAACAGGAGAACCCAAATTCATTCTAACCTTGTCTCACAAAATTCATTATATCTCATAATTTACAAATCCATTGCTTACACCGTTTCTTCTATGAAAAACTAGACTCAATAAGCTTTAATTTAATATTTTATTCATCTTCTAATTCGATTTATACAATTTATGGTGATTTTTCAAAGTTAGTCTACTGCTGCTGTCCAATATTGTTTTAGTTCAAGATGTTTATTACCATTTTTCCTCTAAATTTCACAGGTCATACAATTCAGTCCTTGCTTAATTAGCCCATCAATTAAGCTAATTTTTCTCAATTAAAATTTTATTCCATCATTCTAAACTATTACACAACCTTTGAAAATCATAATTTTAACACTAAACCTTAATTCACAACTTTTTCACAATTAGGTCCTAAAATCAATTTTCTATTGAAATTACTTGATAAAATCATCAAACAACAAAATCAAAGCTTCAAATTCATTTTATTTCATCATAAAAAGCTAATAATTATCAATTATAGCTTTTAATTTTGTTCATAAAATCAAAAACTAATGAATTAAACACTTGGACCTAATTGTAAAAGTCACAAAAACATAAAAATCTCAAAGAAAAGGGCAAGAATTGAACTCACATATGTCAAAGTATGAAAAACCAGCAGCTTTCAAACCTCCCATGGCATTTTTTCTGAAGAAAAATGATGATATCTCTAGATTTTTCAAATTTGTTTTGTTTTATATGTTTAATTTGCAAAATTTCCCATTTTGCCCTTGTTTCTCCTTGTCTTTTTTGCTGATTTTCTTGCCCAACCGTCCAGCCCATACAATTTGGGTCCAATTTCCTTTTAAATCCCTCCTTTTTAATCACTAAAACTATTTAATCACAATTTAATAAATTTCGCACTATTTTCAATTTAGTTCTTTTTAATTAATTGACTAACCAAACGTTAAAATTTTCTAACGAAACTTTAATACTAACTTAATAACACTCCATAAATATTTATAAAAATATTTATGGCTCGGTTTATAAATTCGAGGTCTCGATACCTCGTTTTCAACCAAATTTACCTGATTAATTCTTTTAAAATTGCAAAATTCACTAATTAAAAATTCTTTTAAGTTCGCGTTTGTCCTATAATTATTATTTATTAAAATTTCTAAACTTACTCGTTGGATTTAGTGATCTCGAATCACTGTTTCCGACACCACTGAAAAATTTGGCTGTTACCGCTATGCTACCTAACTTATCTCTTAAAGACTCTTCCAATAAAGAAAATCAAAAGCAGGTGGAGCATCAGATTAATACAGAGTCAACTCCTCAAGCCAGTACAAAAATTGAGAATAGAGTTGCTTCTTCACCACAATACTCTATTGCCAAAAATAGAACTAGAAGATAAATTAAACCTCTAAAGAAGTATGTCGAAGCTGATTTAGTTGCTTATGCTTTAAATGTGGCTGAAGATATAGATGCAAGCCAAGAGCCACCTAATTATTCTAAGGCGGTTAGCTGTGAAGACTCAGAAAAATGGATGTTTGCTATGCAAGAGGAGATGGAATCACTCCAAAAAAACAAAATATGGGATCTTGTGAAACTTCCTAAAGGTAAGAAGATTGTTCTTTGTAAATGGGTGTTTAAAAGGAACGAAGGGACTCCAGGAGTTGAAGAACCTAGATATAGAGTAAGGCTTGTTGCAAAGGGTTATAGTCAAATTCCAATAGTGGACTTCACAGATGTGTTCTCCCCAGTTGTGAAGCATAGTTTGATTCGAGCTTTGCTTGGTATTGTGGCCATGCATGATTTGGAGCTTGAGCAGTTAGATGTAAAAACTGCATTTTTGCATGGAGAACTTGAAGAGGATATTTACATGCAACAACCAGAGGGTTTTACAGTCTCAGAAAAAGAGGACTATGTTTGCTTGCTGAAAAAGTCCCTTTTTGGTTTGAAACAGTCACCAAGGCAGTGGTACAAGAGGTTTGATTCCTTTATGACTTCTCATGATTTCAAAAGAAGTAGTTTTGACAGTTGTGTTTACTTTAAGAAAAACAGTAATGGTTCTTTTGTGTATCTACTTCTTTATGTTGATGACATGTTGATAGCAGCAAAAGATAAAGGAGAGATAAGAAAGGTCAAAGCCTAAATAAGTGAAAATTTTGATATGAAAGATTTGGGACCAGCAAAGAAGATACTTGGTATAGAGATTCTCAGAGATAGAAAAGCAAGTAAATTGTACCTAAGTCAGAAGGGGTACATTGAGAAAGTTCTTTGAGGTTCAATATGCAGAGTGCTAAGCCTGTTAGTACTCCTTTAGCAGCCCATTTCAGACTTTCATCGGCTTTGTCTCCACAATCAGATAATGAGATTGAGTACATGTCACATGTTCCATACTCTAGTGCATGGGATCTCTCATGTATGCTATGGTTTGTTCACGTCCAGATTTATCATATGCAATTAGTGCAGTTAGCAAATATATGGTGAATCCCGGTAAAGAACATTGGAAAGCAGTTCAGTGGATTTTAAGATACTTACGAGGTACTACTGATGTTTGCTTACAATTTGGAAGAACTAGAGATGGAGACATTGGGTATGTTGATGCTGATTTTGCTGGAGACCTTGATAGAAGAAGATCTCTCACAGGTTATGTTTTTACAATCGGAGGTTGTGCAATTAGTTGGAAAGCCACTTTGCAATCTAGAGTCGCTTTGTCTACCACTGAAGCTGAGTATATGGCGATTACTGAGGCTTGTAAAGAAGCTATTTGGTTGAAGGGACTCTTTAGTAAACTCAATGAAGACCTTCAAATCAGCACAGTATTTTGTGACAGTCAGAGTGCCATCTTTCTCACAAAAGATCAAATGTTTCATGAGAGAACAAAACACATTGATGTTCGGTATCATTTTGTTCGTGATATTATTGCTCGTGGTGATATTGTTGTGAGCAAAATTAGTACTCATGAAAATCCTGCAGATATGATGACTAAGTCACTTTCTATAACCAAGTTTGAGCATTGCTTAGACTCGGTTGGTGTTCATTGTTGAAGTTAAACCCTTAAGGGGTTTTATGGAAGAGGTGGAGAACTTGTTCGTTAAGAGTTCGCGATGAAGAACTTGTTCTATTGAGAATTCGTGTCAAGGTGGAGATTGTTAGAATTAAGTGACCCGAATCCTTATTTAAATAAAATACAGTGGTAAAAAAAATAAAAGAAGAATCCATATAGAATTACACTTCTTTTATTTTATTTTAGAATAAGGTTTTTTAAACCTTATTAAATTCTATCTATTTGATATTGATTAGAATAAAGTGTTTCAGTCTTACTAGAATATGGCTTTACAAGCCTATAAATAGACATAGTCTATTCCTCTTATAATCATTTGAATTCGACATAGTGAATTTTCTTCTCCTCTGCCCGTGGTTTTTTCCCGAAAGGGTTTCCACATAAAAATCTGTTTGTTTTTTATTTTTATTTTATTTTTATTTTTTCACAGATCAAGATTTTACTAATGTATATTTGGTTGATTGGATTGAGGATTGTATTGATTTCATTGACTTCAATGATCGTAGTATGCTTGGATTGATAAATGCATGAGATGCTTGAGGACAAGCATGGACAAAGTAGGGAGAATTTGATAGTGTGCCAAACAGACATATTTATGTGATTTATTTTGATGAACTTTTAGGCACGATGCTACTAATTTTGTTGTTTATTGCTTAATTTCTATGTAAGTATAGTGTGAGTCCAAAAAATTTGGAGAACAAGTGAAAATATGAAGTCACGCGAAAGATTTGAGTATGGGAGTTCTTAGAATTTAGGATCATTTTATTTTTATTTAAATATTATTTGTAAATATATTTATTAGGAGTTAAAATAGGATTAAAATATTTTTTTTTATGAAAGATGGCATTCATTAAAAAAAAGGAAATAACAACAATAAATGAGAAATAAAAGCAAACAGAGAACAAACAAAAGAAAATTAAAAGCATACCAAAATCAATTGGTGAAAAAGCAAACTAAACGCTAGAAGCACCAAGAAAAAACCCACAGCTTCTCCCTACTGAAAATCTCAACACTAAGGCCAGGAAAATCTCCTAATTGGATTATATGACATTGAGCGAACAGCAGAGGAGAAAAACATAATGCTAAGCAGGATAAAATTGATTAATTCCTGCTTCCAAAAGCCAACCCGAGAACAAATTAATCCGGCCGATCCACCCATCATATGTTGGCAAGAGCAGCAGCTTCGACCTCCACCAGAATCTCCTTCACCCAAAAATGATCCATCCCCAAATTAAAACCTACGGCGGCAAGAAGGTGGGAAACCATGTTATATTCTCTATAATAGTTGTTTGAAAATAAAATATGAGAAAAAAATCGTTAATTTATGCTTAACTTCTTTTATAAGACTCGCGATTTCAGACCGGTCCTCATGCGTGGAGCAAATATTCTTGATTACAATCAAAGTATTGCCCTCAAACACCACGTACCTTAAGCCCAGATCATCAGCAAAAGACACTGTTTGGATAAACACCTTTACTTCCGCAACAAAAGCATTAGGTACGTAATGATGGAGTTGTTTACTTGCCCTTAAATTAGGCCATTTCGATTTGTCACCACAACTCCTGAGCAAGGCTGCCAAGAATGAACCCTGTAGGTTGCATCGAAATTAACCTTAACATATGGTTCTGCCGGCGGATGCCATTTCCTTTCGTGATGTCCAACACTAAGACTACAAGTTTCACCCAAAACTTGAACTTCTATGTAATAGGAATAGATCAGAGCCACTAAAGCTGAGGTCGTTTGAACAACCCTTTCATGATAACCTTTGTTCTACGACAACTATAAAGCCTGGATTGCAATTAGAATGAGATTAACAATATTCGTAGAATGTTTGTTGAACAGAAATGATAACCAATCAATAACATCAATATTGTTGTGTTTCGCAGGCCAAGAAATATTTAGAGATTGCCACACCGCAACTGCCATTATACAATCGCGAACTATATGGGTAATAGTTTCTGGAATTATATTGCATTTAGGACAAAACTAAGTAAAAGAAATCCTTTTGTTGAAGAGATTAGAAAGATTAGGAATATAGTTTTGACAGAATCTCCAGTTTGTAATATAGATTTTAAGAGGCATTGTTGCTTTCCACAATTTTGTATAGAAACATTATTTGGGTTATGTGCATCATGTAAACCATGGGAATGGTCCATATCTGTAGATGAGAACAGTAATCGATATCCACTACTGTGTATACACCAGTTGGATCACCCTTCCAAACAAGTACATCTTCATGAGCAAATTTAGAAAACGATATGGATAGAATTCTGTCAGCTTCAGCCTCCACAAAAAGAGTACAGACCCTATCTATATCCCATTTATTCAAACCTAGCTACAGAAGGTCCTTAACCCAAGAAACAGAACCATTAACATTCGTGTCTACAACCTTACATCTACCAGGTCCCGGAAGCCAGCAGTAATTCCAGATGGAGATAGAATTCTCGTTTCCAACACGCCAACCCAATCCTTTTTCCAGTAATCCTCGCGACTCCAAATGCTACGACATGAATAAGATTGATAAGATCCCAATCTAGCACTTACAACACCCGCATAAAGAAAATATTTAGCTTTGATTACTCGACTCTTAAGGCAATCAAGATTAGACGAGCAATATTGAATTTAGCCAAAAGAGCAATATTGAATTTAGCCAAATCCTGAAACCCCATACCCCCATTCAACTTCGAATTACAAAGAGCTGCCCAAGAAAACCAATGCATACCTCCCCTTCCCCCAATTTTTTGCCATAAAAACTTGCACATGATAGACTTTTAACCGTTTGCAGGAGGAGGACAGTAATAAAAAAACACTGCATCGCATAAGTTGGAATTGTCTGCAACATTGACTTACTAAAAACTTCCTTACCTCCTTGGTACAGACACCGAACACTCCCAACTGTCAATACACCTTTTGAAACGATCTTTAAAATGCTGAAAAGCTTTCTTCTTAAGACTCCCCACCATAGTCGGAAGCCCAAAATATTTTTCAGAATTAGAAGTAATCTGAACCCCTAAAACAAAGCCGGTCTGAGAACAATCTGCATAATCAACATTTGCACTAAAACATATCAGAGACTTATCAAAATTAACTTTTTGTCTGAGCATGCCTCATATTCACTAAAAATGGATTGAACATTACGTGCACCAATGACAGTGGTCTTGCTGAAAATAATGCTATCATCAGCAAACAACAAGTTTGTTTAGGAGTAGAATACTAAGAAAAAGATTAGCTTCAAAGCTAAAATTAAGAAAGACATAGACGTCCCTTTAGCTTTGAATTGTAAAGACTATTGCCAAATTCCATTAATTTCTTTATTTTTTTTTATTCCATTTATTCAATTAACCATTATAAGCAATTATATAAGGTGGACCAAATTTCGGTGTTTGAGTTGTGAGATACAAAATTATACTTAATTTATTTTCATTTGTGTATTCGTTTTTCTCCTGTTCAAGAGATAGATAGGATCATTTCATAGTATTGTTTTTAGTGTCATTTCAAGAAGGATTCCTTGTACAATGTTAGGAACAATACATAATTGGTACAATTAATTCGGCGTCGAAATACTTTACTGAAGAACAAGTTGGTGTGGTTTGTTTGGGAGTGCAGTTTGGTGACGCCATGGGATTAAGTGATCTAATTTAAATGATTTGTGCGGTTGAGATCATTAATTAGAGTCGGGTTCTTCTAGTTAGTAAGGCTGTCAACAAATTAAACCGTGGAAGCGTCTTAGAGTTATTCGTTCGGTAAGGTAAACGATAATTGTTGGGTTGTTCCTGTAGTTAATTTACGATTAAGGAAGAATTGGTGTTTGAGGCATTATCGATCACTATAACTGGCTTGCCAATGAGCGAGAAGACATCCATAGTCCATGATCAACTCTGAGATCGAGACCGACGTCGTACCTAAGGTTGAAACATTCATTAATTGGGTTTGTTTTATTTTATTTTATTTCGAAAACAATTTTTATTTATTGTTCTCCAACTTTTATTTATTTAATTTTGTGTTACTTTAATTCTCATTTATTTATTTTATGCAAGACTGCAAGAGTCGTGAGCACAAAATTGTCCACGAAATGCCCTATGAGAAATTCGAACACTGTCAGACCCATCCCTGTGGATCAATCCTACTCCTTATATTACGAATTTTATATTCTATTTTTAGGTGTAGAATTTATTTTTGATAGATTCGAAAATCATCAAATTTTCATCTACTAAAGTGTTATCCAAAAACATACATAACAATTTTATAACAGTTTAGAGATTTTTTTTCTTGATTTATATGTAAGATCTAATATCCTATTATAGAATATGGTTAAAAAAATTTTAAAAATGTTTTTACCACATGTAAGATCTATATAAGTTCCATAAAATATTTTTTCCTATGACACCATATAACACCAAGATAGAGAATATTAATTTTTTTTCATATTTTTTCATATTTTTCTCTAAAATAATTTTTAGAAATAACAAATTACCATACATTAATAATTGAAAATTGAAAGTGATTGTTAATTTTCCAACACATCATTGGTGTCAAATGTTAAACTTAGAACTGACTTAAAATTAAATGTTACCATATTTATGTAAAACTTTGTTATACATTATATATATATTTATTTATTTATGATATATACAATTTAATTTTCATTTTCTTGTTCAAAAATTGAGTTGTAAAGTTTATTTGTTTTTCGACTAATTCTTTTTGGTAAAACAAAAATTAAAAGGACTCAAATTCGTCTTACAATATCAAAAGCATCAATTTGTCTCTATTAATGAGATCTAATAAATTCGTAGGAGTTGTTGTCAACATGTTAACTCTCACCTTATCAGTAGAGACCAATTTAGTAATCTTGTTAGGAACACAATTAGCCTCCCTTATGTTTAACCACCCAATGTTCTTTATGTTGTAGTAGCTTTCGATTCACTTCATCAGAGCGGAAATTGAAATAGCTGGAGTGTCCATTCTTAGTACTTGGGCTACCTCGAGATCATCTGTATGAATTACTCTCCCATCTCTGTTCTTTTAAAAGGTAAGATCATCTAAAATGCTCAAAATTTGGCATCAAAGACAGTAAGTTTCCAAGAAATTATTAAACCCTATAATTCATTCCTCAAGATAGTTTCTCACCACTCCACCAGTGGAAGCGTAACTTGTCAAAATATATTAGATAGTTAATAAAAACAAAATATTATATCAATCCGAAAGATTTGTCATCAAGCTTTATTATATATTATTTAAATATTTAAGATTAAACTTTTTTTTAATATTTTAAGGTGAATATATTTTTATATTTTGATTTGCTGCTTACATTTAGTTTGATGAAGTGGTATATTTTAATTGGCATAGATGAGAAGAGGACTAACTTAGAACTTAAACTTACCTAAATTGCTCAAAAACTCTACTTTATTATTGTTATTATTATATGATATGAGTTTGATATAATCAATGTAAAATGAGAATAAAAATTTATTATAAAAATTTATTATAATAGTCGATCAAGTCTTAGCTCGATTAATATGGGCATTGTTAAAAATACAGGAGGACGTGGTTCGAGTGCGCTGAAGCTTATTATCCTTCTCCTATTTATAGGTTAGGGAGGAATTATAAAAAATTATAGATATTATGTCAAAAATAACAGATATAATTAAATTTATAACTGGGTTATTAAAAAAATTACTATAAGTTTTTTTATATATAAAAATGGTTGCCACTCCTATGTATAAAGAAGTTAATATTTATTTTGCAAATATTACGCCTAAAATTCTGTCAAAAAAACAATAGCAATGTTGAAATTTGGGGAAAACAGTACACGTGTCACATACATTTTGACAAATGGCAATAAAAGAACTAAGCCAAGAAAATAAGTTTACCTTTTTGGTTACTAGTTATAGAATATTATACTATGGCTTAAATTAAAAATTGGCTCTCAATTTATAGAATTTTTCCTATTTAGGTCTCTAAGTTTTTTTCTTTTAAGAAGTGGTACCTAAATTTTGATTCTCTTATTACTTCGTTTAAAAAAATTTCCAAACCTATGACACATGGTAATTTTTAATTAAATTTAAACAAATAAATTTAATATTAAATAAATGTAATTATTCTCTTCTCTCTCTTCCCATGTTTCATCATCATCTCCCTTACTCCTTCATCGCACATAACCACGCACTTATAGTTGCTCCTCATTATTGTTCTTGTGTCACGAGACTAAACTTTTTGTCTCGCAATCTGTGTGACTTTAAGTAAAATCTTCATTTTAAATACACTTAAGTTAGCTTGATTATTATTTATAGAAATTCTCCAAGGCATCGAAAATAAACAAAACTCAAAATCAAAAGAAAGTTCGAAATAACAGAATAGCCACAAAAAAGCACAACACACTAAGTGTTTGAGTAAATATTCTCAATATATTCTTTAACTCAAAAAATAGGATACAATGGATGATTGCAAATAAGAGGTGGCTCTTTATTTATAGTTAAGTTCCCTCAAATCTAACTGTACAACTAGCTTTATATCGACAAACGAGATCGAAGCATATCTACAATTACAAATTTTCTAAGATTGATTTTTCTATTTACTAAAGTAGCCTTAATTTTCCATAAGTGCTTCATTGGGCAACCAAAACTTCACGTAAATAGGTTTGGTCACTTGTTCTTTAAATTGGATTAATTCAAATTGATTAAATGAACCCTATTTAATAAATTAACCCTATTTCATATTTACGATGCTAATTTAAATTTTATATTTTTAAATATAACATTTAAATACAAAATAAAAAAAGAGATATAAAGTTAAATTTAGTCGAATTAAATTAGGATATCTGAATTTTTTTTGAATTAGTTGTGATAATTTAATTTGGTTTCAAATTTTCATTTTAATTTTGGGTTTTGATGTTTAATTTTTATTTTTGACGGAATAAGTTTTATTTTATGACTTATATATATTATTTAATAAAGTTTTAAAGTATACTAAAAAATGTTTTTAAATTTTTAATTTTTCAAATAAATAAAAAATAATCAATAACATTCATATAGTATTTTCTGAAAATAACATTTTATATATTACTTTTAAGTTATTTTCATTATTTTCAAAATAAAATATTTATTTTTACATTATAAAAATAAAATTAATTATAAATTAAATAAAAATTAGAATTTAGTTCAATTTAGAATAATTTTCTATTTCTTTTCTCAAACAGTTGAGAAAATTAATAAAATAATCTTATGTATTTTAAATAAGTTATATTATTATGAGGGTATTTGTGTCTTTTTCTTATTTAAAAAAATAAATAAATAATTTACAAATATTAATATTTGAATAAATAAATAATTTACAAATATTAATATTTGAACCATGCTACCAATATTTATAAAATTCTTTTTTTCATCACTTTAACCAAAGCTTTCTTTTAATATATTTATACATTCTGATGTTATTATACAAATTGTTTGCCCATATTATGTGTATTTCTCAATAATGTCGTCGATTTCGCTACTGTCACAACTTAATAATAAACTATTGCAATGCATTTAATACTATAAATTAAAAGTATTTACTTATTAATTTAAATTAATTTTTTATTATTATTATTTTAATTTCGTAAATATTACATATGTGGTATAGTTTTAAACTTTGCTTTTTATTTATTTATATTTATATTTATATTTTAAATACGTAATTTTTAACGTATACACTAATAACAAAAAATATTTATAAAAATTATTCTTTCAAATGATGAATTATAAAGTTTATAATAATTCTAACAAGTTCAATTAATCAATGAATTATATAAAACCTAGGTCTGTCGTCCTTGACACGCTACTGTTTTTCGCTCTGGCAAAGTGATTAGGGTTTGTTTTTTTAATTTGTTTTTTTGGTTTAGTTTTGTGGAGGCGGAGCTTCTTGGCTGTAATCTCTTGTGCACTGTTAATAGAAGGCATAGTTTGCGATTGGACCTGCAAAGATGGAAACTGAATTGGCTCAACTTTCAATAAATGAAGAAGAAGATGAAATTATTCAAATACAGCCAGATCTGAACAGATAAGAAAGAGGGGAGATTTTCCAACTTGTGGGTTGTTTTCTTACTGCTAGCGTCATTCACTTTCCAGCAATGAGGAGTACTTTGGCTAATTTGTGGCACCCAGTTTGGGGCGTTCAGATCTAAGATCTGGGAGAGAAAAGGTGTTTGTTTCAATTTTTTCATATTATGGATCTGGAAAGGGTTATTAAAGGTTCTCCTTGGACCTTCAACAGCCATTTGTTGCTGCTTTATAAATTGAACTGGGGAGAGGATCCACTACAAGTACCCTTAATTATGACGCCGTTTTGGGTTCAAATACATGATGTTCCCATTGGATTATTTTTTGAGAGTTTGGCTGTTCAACTAGGGAATTTTTTTGGAGTTTTTTGGAATATGATGGCTCTAATTTGGGTAAGGAGAATAGCAATTTTATGAGGATCAGAGTCCAAATTGATGTAAGGCGTCCTTTAAAAAGGAAGAAGCAGATTCTGTTTTCTGAAAGAAAGTCATATGTCAATTTCAAATATGAACGAATATCGTTATTTTACTTTTTCTGCGGAAGATTGGGCCATAGCGACTCTTTCTGTGAAGCAAAGATGACACTTGGTGTGGAAGTAGCTGAAATGGGTTGGGATTTGTCTCTACGAGCCCAGACCCGAAGAGCATTAGCAATGAAGAGTATCTGGTTAAGAGAGGATGGGGAAGGGAAAATAAGAGATGATGGGGGTCGTATGGTAGGAGAAGGGAATAGGTTTTGGAGGAAGAAAGATAAAAGAAGTTGTGTAAAACCTGTGGACCCAGTTCTTGGATTTAATTTAGCAGAGGGATCATTAGGGTCTATTCAAAGGGTGACAGGTGTATTGTCAAAATAGATGCATGATTCTATGGAGCATGATTTGGAGGACCCACCACTAATCGGAGAGGAGGGGAAGAAAAGATTTAGAATTGAATATGATAATTTCGTAGAAAATGGTGATAACAGTATGGTGCTGTCCAGTAACAGGAAAGTGGAGGAAAGCGATTTAATATTACGACGGCTGCCAGGAGGTAAGCCGATCGGATGCAATGAAAATTTTAAGTTGGAATGTTTGAGGTTTGGGGAAACCTCGAACAATTAGAAGACTTCGGCATTCGCTGAAGACTTGCAATCCCCAATTAGTCTTCTTTAGTTTACAAATGGAGAGAGTTCGAAGAAGTTGTGGTTTTGCAAATGGAATTGAAGTTGATTCGGAGGGAACGAGAGGAGGCTTGTGTATGGCATGGAAAAATGATATCGTGATAATTCTTAGAAGTTTTTCCAAGAGGCATATTGATGTGATAGTGGATGACGCAGAAATCAGTGGAAAATGGCGTCTTACGGGCTTTTATTGTACCCCTTATGTCCGAGACAGAGAAGACTCTTGGGCTGCCTTGAAAACTCTAAGTCACGAGGAAGATATCCCTTGGTTTGTTTGTGGGGATTTCAACGAAATTATGTATGGTTGCGAGAAACAGGGAGGCTTACCAAGAGAAGAGAGAATGATGGATTTGTTTCGGAGAACGTTAGAGGAATGTCATCTAAATGATGTGGGTTTTTCGGAGAGGTGGTTTACTTGGGAGAGGGGAAATCTCCCTAAGACAAACATACGAGAACGACTGGATAGGGGGGTTGTTACTACAAGTTGGATGGCTTTGTTTCCCGAAGTGGTAGTCCAACCTGGTTAATTTTTTTTCTGATCATTGCCCTCTATTGATTGAGACTCGTAAAGAAGAGGTCATGAGAAGAGAGGGTAATTTTAAATTCGAAGCATGGTGAACGCTAGAAGACTCTTTTTATGAAGAAGTTAAAAACCTTTAGGAGAGAGCAGCAGGTGATCTTTGGCAAAAGCTTGAGGTTTTGAGAATAGGGCTGAAAAGGTGGGTAAGGACGATACGAATGAGCAGAAAGTGAAAAAAGGAGATGTTAACAAAGAAATTATCAGAACTAATCAATGCTGAAAGGGATGAAAAAAATTTAGCTGACATGATTGACACAAAAATTCAGCTAAACTTTGAAATTAAAAATGTAACACCCTTCGCCCGTATCCCTCGCCGGAACAGGGTTCGAGGTGCTACCAGATTTAAACTTTTCATACACACGTATATTATCCTTTAATCGGGCTTACAAGCCCCAAAATATTCATGAGGCATTATTAAATATTTACCAATATCTTAGTCTTATATCATTTACTTACTCAACTTTACAACCCTATACATGTCATAGACTCGAAACACTAAGATTTACTTACGCCGATAGCGTAGACTTGACAATGTGATAATATCTCTGACGGCCTCCAACCCGAGCTATCCTGGCAACCCTAGGGAATATGGGAAATAAAAGGGGAGTAAGCTTTACACTTAGTAAGTTCATAAGAAAACAATAAGCAACTCATTAACAAGTTTTATCAATGTTTACAACATAATCACAAATTCACTACAAGTTGTCTTCCTGAGCAATAGTAACTAAATTATTTATAACTGGAGCTACAAAACTCCAAATCAATTGCCGTTAATTTTCCCTGAAAATAGACTCATAAATCTTCCATCCATAAAATTTTCAGAATTTTAGGTTTGGCCAATCAATACCAGATTTTTCTTAAAGTTTCCTCTGTTTCACTGTTTAACTAATCTGACCACTCTTCACTACGAATCAAATTTCTCATTGTACAGAATTCAAAATATGTTATATTTGATTTCATTTGAAACCATACTCATTAAGGAATCTAAGCATATAAATTTTATCTTATAACCATTTTTGTACAAATTATAATGATTTTCTAAAAACAGAACAGGGGACCCCGAAGTCATTTGAATTTATCCCACGCCACTTCAAATATATCATTATCAAAAATTATTTTGCTTACACGGTTTCTTTTATAAGAAACTAGACTCATTAAGCTTTAATTACATAATTTATTCAGCTTCTAACTCAACTCCAAAAATTTATGGTGATTTTCCAAAATCACATTACTGCTGCTGTCCCAAGCAGATTTATTACAAATTTACTCTTTCACATATTCTTTGCATTCACATTATTTAAACATGTATATCACCAATCAATTTCATCACATATCTATAATTTCACTCAAGCATAATCTCAATACAATACATCATGCTCAATGATTCGCACACAACCGTTCAAATTAGCAATTATAAGATGATTCCGCACATAGTCCACCCTTATCGATAATTTACGATGGTTTTACCCTTACTCACATATATGACATAGGCATTTTCACCTATGCTTCTCATTTCATATTCATGATTCAATTCCAATCGATCTAACATGCATAAGAATATATCACATACCTGGCCAACTTAATGCATTGAACAAATTCAATTGTCGATTTAACACAGTCTCATAGTCTTAGACTTTTATCAAATCACCGGCATTTAGCCTGCTAGGTTTTAAATCCGATAATATTATTCACCTGCTTAAAGCTTGCTAGGCTCAAAGCCCAAATATCACCATTATAAAGTCGTCTCATAAACAATTCATATAATATAGCATGTATACCTGCTCACTTTGCTCTATTTAATCATTCAATCACAATTTATAATATCCTTTGAATCATTTGATATTTTGCACACTAAGTGTCATTCTCAATATCTCGCATACTAAGTGTCATTCTCAATATTTCGTACACTGAGTACCATATTTGATTGCCACACACACTAAGTGCCACATTTTGTCGATATGTCGTCAGACATTAAAATATTCACGTATATACAATTTATACAATATTAAAGCATTAGAAACATCAATTTAACAATGCTTATTGCATACAAACTTACCTGGCTAAATTGTAGAGATACCAAAGTTCAGGAACATTTTGATAATTTTTTCAATTTTCTCGATTTTCCACCCAATCTTGATCTAAATTAATAATTTCATTCAGTATACTAATTTAAACATTAAAACACCTCATTTCATACAATTTGGTATTTTTTTATTTTTACAAAATTACCTCTAAAGTTTTACTTTTATTCATTTTAGTCCCTGAGCTCAAAATATGCAAATTAACCATTTTTAACCATAATTAAGCTTAGCCAAATATTCATGGTATCAAAACAGTCCATAATTCACTTTATGACAATTATAATTTTGCCCCTAATATTTCAACTTCTTACAATTTAGTCCCTATATCATAAAAATGCAAATTTATAAAATTGAGTAAAATTCTACTATAGAAGAATATCATTAGTGTCTCTCGCAACCCACATATTTCATTTATTTGACATTTTAACCACAAAATTTTCAAATTTATCAATTTAGCCCTTAATTGTCAATTTCACAAAAAATCACTTAACAAAAAGTGTTTAACTATCAACAAGGACTCATATTCTTCCATTAAACTTCAAAGCCCTATTATACTCATCAATGGCAAATATCAAACTATTCAATGGTTTTGCAAAATAGTCCCCTCATTAGATAGATTAAGCAACAACAATCCCGAAAATATAAAAATAATTAAAAACAAGACTAGAAATGCCTACCATGCATTAGCTGAAAGTTGGAAGCTTCTTCCATGGCTTCTCAAGCCTTCATATTCGGCTAGTAAAAAGAGAATGAAAAAGATGACACCTTGATTCTTTTATTATATTCATTTTATTATTATTTTTAACCAATTTACAATATTAACCTTTATACACTTTATTTATTACACCAAATGCCAAGCCATCATATCCCACTATCTCTTTAATGGGCTAATTACCAAATAAGGACTTCTACTTTTAAGTTCTATATCTATTTAATACCTTTAGATTATAGAACACAACTTTTGCACTTTACACAATTTAGTCCTTTTTGTTTAATTAACTATCGAAACGATATAATTGTTCAACGAAACTTTAATACCATCTTATTGCCACTACGTAAATATTTATAAAAATATTTATGACTCGGTTTATAGAAAGAAGATCCCGATACTTCATTTTCTAAACCCACTTGACCTTAGAGTCATACCACTTGAACTTAATAAATCGCTTATAAAACAAAAATCACAATATCAAAAACATTTTTTAAATCACAATTAACTCGTAAATATTAAATATAATATTTACCAACCTACTCGTTCGAATTTGGTGGCCCTGAAACCACTGTTCGAATCAACCTTAAAAAACCAGGCTGTTACAAAAAGGAAGAATATTACTGGGAACATAGGGCTCGGTTGAATTGGCTTCATCTTGGCGATAGGAACACAGCTTTTTTTCACAGCCATGCAACATAAAGGAGGAAGAAGAATTGGATTAAGAAGTTGCAGCATGACAATAGGGAGTTCACGGAAGACACTCAGGAAATGGAGGACGTTACACAGGTATATTTTGAGAATTTATTTACAACAGGGAGGACTATTTTTAATGATCAAGTTTTTGCAAGTATTAAACGTTGTATCTTTGATGAAGACAACAGGAAACTCTTAACTCCTTACGAGGATGAGGAAATTCGAGGAGCTTTATTTGAGATGGGGTCCACCAAGGCACCAAGAGAGGATGGATTTCCAACCCTTTTTAACCGAAGATGTTGGGATAACGTTGGGAGTGATGTTTCTTTTTGCCTAAATCTTCTTAATGGTGAAATGGAGGTTAGTTCTATTAATACTACACAGATTGTGCTGATCCCAAAGATATCTAATCCTTCTCATTTGACTCATTTTCGGCCAATTAGTCTATGCAATGTTCTATATAAAATCGTGGCGAAGGTGATTGCAAATAGATTTAGAGGAGTCATTGACAAATATATTGACGAAGCACAAAGTGTATTTGTGCCAAGAAGACTCATAACAGATAATGCATTAGTGGCCTATGAAATATTACATTCGATGAAACAGAAGAGAGGGAGGAAGAAGGGATTTATGGCAGTCAAGTTAGACATGAGTAAGGCCTATGACAGAGTATAATGGAACTTTCTCCAAGAAATCATGCATAAAATGGGTTTCAGTCAAAAATGGATTGATTCAATTATGAAATGCATCTCTAGTGTCTCCTATTCAATAGTGTTTAATGGCATTAAATGAGACGATTTCTATCCAACAAGGGGACTTAGGCAGGGAGACCCATTAAGCCCTTTTTTATTCTTGATATGTGGATAAGGCCTATCGAGTCTAATGCGAACTGCTACTAGGGAAGGGGTTATAAAAGGTGTCAAAGCCAGCAGAAGTGGCACTAGGGTGTCTCATCTATTGTTTGCTGATGACTGCTTACTATTTGAAGAAGCATCAAGCAAAGGTGTAAGCACACTTAAACAGATCTTGTGAGAGTATAGAAATAGCTCAGGTGCGTAAATTTTGACTAATCGACAGTCTTTTTTTAGTAGTAATTTAGCTGAGGAAGTCAGGCAGATGGTGGTCATCCAATTGGGAATTCGTAGCTCCAATGAATTTGAAAAGTATTTAGGGCTGCCAAGTTTAGTTGGGAGAAAGAAAAAAGAATTTTTTCAAGTATTTAAGGACAAAATAAAACAACGGATTGATAATTGGAGTACAATATTACTGTCTCAGGGAGGAAAAGAGATTTATTAAAGCCATTTTACAAGCGATACCAACTTACTCCATGGCTTGTTTTCTACTACCAAAGACATTACGTGATGAAATGGAAGGTATAATCGCCAAATTTTGGTGGCAAAAGGGGCAGAGGAGGAGAGGAATTCATTGGTGCCCTTGAAGAACTATGATTTTTTAAAAGAAGTTGGAGGTATAGGTTTTCAAAATTTTAGCCAATTTAATATTGCACTTTTAGCTAAGCAGGGTTGGCGTCTCATTAAAATCCGAGTTCCTTATTAGCTAAAGTTTTAAAAGCCAAATATTATCCGCAATCAAATTTTTTGAACGCATAGCTGGGTTGGTTACCATCATATACCTGAAAGAGCATCTGGGCAGCTCGAGGGCTCATTCAGGACGGGCTGTGTTGAAGAGTCAGACGAGGGACTGAGATTGATGTATGGAATGACTGTTTGGATTCCTGAATGTAGAGTCATTGGTGAGCCAGGTAGAGAGACAAGCAGTGAAGTTTCATCAGTTTCAGATTTAATCAATAGTACCTGTAGGACTTGGAAGCGAGAGCTAATCAATAATACCTTTCAGCCGGACATAGCGCAGAAAATTCTGAAGATTCCCTTATCAGATACAGAACATGCTGACTTTCAGGTGTGGAGAGAGGAGCCTTCAAGAGAGTTCTCAGTCAGAAGCGCCTATAAACTATTACATAATGCTAGCTTGAATCCTAATGTTTATCTTTTATAGCCCGAAACAAGAAATTTCTAGAAGAAATTATGGAATTTACAGATAACAAGTAAAATAAAGATACTGATCTGGCGAATTTCCTGGAACTATATTCCTTCACTAGTTAATCTAAGATCTAAGAAAGTAACAGAGTACACTTGGTGTACTCGGTGCAGACTTGAAGAGGAAGATAGTAGCCATATCTTTTGTCTTTGTCCTGCAATCACTGAAATATGGAGGTCTTGGACCAGAACTCATAGTAATCAAAGTTTTTGGGAATGGCTAACCTGGGTTCTTGAAAGGGGTACAATAGAGCAATATCGGTTCTTTTGCTGTGCGTATGGTGCATATGGAGTTCCCAAAATCAGTTAGTACATGAAAAGAAGATTATTCTAGTTAGGGAGTTAGCAAGGAAAGTAAGTAGTTACATATCAGAAATGGATGGGATCCGAATGAAAACACCTACCTTTTCTACCAAAAGGGCAATCAGTTATACCGGGGCGACAGAAGGCATCATAGCTCAGTTTGACGCAGCCTTTGGCAGAAGAAATGCTAGATTTGCCTCAGGTATAGTCGTTCGAGACCAGATGGGAGATTTAAAAGCCTCAAAGATAGTTATACATGAGGATATTCCCACCCCGTTCGTAGCAGAAGCCCTCGCAGGATTAGACGCCATGAAGTTAGTAATAGAAATGGAGTTAACAAAAGTAATGATAGAAGGGGATTCGAAAACAGTCATACAAAAATGCCAGAGGACGGAAATGGATAAATCGGTTCTTGGTGCGATTATTTATGACATACAGAGCAGGAGATTCAGGGTAGAAGAAGTTATTTTCAAGTTTATCCATAGAACGAAGAACATTCAAGCCCACAATCTAGCAAAAGCAGCGTTAGTGGGAAGGGAAGACACATACCTGGGAGGGGAAACGATGATCCACAGTGTAACAAAACCAGAGGGGAGATGGAGAGAACCTCCGGATTGAAGATGAAATGACGCAGAGTAGGGAGCAGTTCAGGATAACAAGATTTGGATATCTTTTGGAATGGCTATCCATTAATGCGTGGCTGTTGGGAAATGAAAGGACGAGCAAAATAATAAATGGCCAGGCTGGCTGATGTGACTGGGAGATTTTCTTTGATTTCATTTTGTTTTCCATCTATTTATTTTATTTCTTTACTGTCTGTCATTCTTTATTTTTAGTTTTGGGTTAGGTAATAGGTGCTTTCTTTTCTTTGTTTTGTTTTGCTCGTATGGGCAGACGGACTTGAGCCCAAATATTTACTTGAGTATTGTTTTATTATTTTATTATGAGCCCAGTCATATTATTCAAAAAAATGTTTATAAAAATTTATAGATTTATTAAAAATATATTTTTAGTTATTTTGTTAGGCCCAACAATTAATTTTAAATTTAGTAACAAAATAATAAAATAAGGAAATTATATATACACAGATATCTCTAGAAACATTAAAAAACGACGGTTTCGTTTTTCTATTTCTATTTATCTCACTCGTTCTAGTCCCGTCCTAGCTAAAACCAGCCCAAAATCCCCTAGACCGGCCACCGGAACCGCCGTCTACCGCTGTTCTCCGTCTTGGGGCGCCCCTAGCAGAAATTTTTATCCCAATCCATCAAGGGGATCCTGTTTCCTTCTCTTTTCACATTACCTAGATAAATTTTCCCCAAACAAAAACCCTAAGAAGCCATCGATCTAGATTGAAAAATTGGTACTGCCACTTCCTCAAGTCTACGTTTCCTTTTGGAAATCATCTCCTAGCTGCTAAACCTTCTTGGATTTTCTGGTTTGGGATTTTCTTTGATCGAGGTTGGGATTGAAAATTACTGGCTGAAGTTTATTTTTTTTTTTGTTGTTGTTGTTGGAAATTGCTTGCCGTTGATTCTGTAGGTATTAACAGCAACTATGTCAGGGAATTCTAGTTGCAGTGTCTACATAGGTTGGTTGTGCTTTAACAATCAATATCTCTGTTCTTTTTTATTTATATATGATTGGAATTGTTTAGTTTAAATTGTGCTCTGATCTGTTTTTTTCTTAATTATTGAAATAAAAGGTAATTTGGATGAGAGGGTAAGCGACAGAGTTCTGTACGATATTCTTATCCAAGCAGGAAGAGTAGTAGACCTGTACATCCCTCGAGATAAGGAAACCGATAAGCCTAAAGGATTTGCCTTTGTTGAATACGAAACCGAGGACGTTGCTGATTATGCTGTCAGGCTCTTTTCTGGCCTTGTTACTCTTTATAACCGAACCTTGAAATTTGCGGTAAGCTCTTTTCCCTGTTTTATTATTGTTATTCTTCTATAATCGGGGGGTAAAGTTTCACTTGTTTTCTTATTCTGAACAAGCACGTACCAAATATACTACATATTAGCAATTAAGCTGTGTAAATGGAAATATTTGCCTTCCTCTGTGATTCATAATGTCCAACTTCTGAGTTCGTTTGTATAAGAATCGAATATTGACTGTAATCCCAACAGATCTCCGGGCAAGACAAGTCTTCTCAAAACCCTGCTAATGCAGCCATGCCTGCTACAAATTCATCCTACAAATCAAGGCATTACCATGGAGTAGTTAACCACATGGAAACCTCTCAGCAGCCAAAGAAGTCTTCAACCCCTTCTAGGATTCCGGATTATCCTGCGCGTTACAGCCAAGGTGATTGTTTCTTTCTTTTATTATCTCAGTATGTTTTTTAGATATGTCACTTGATTGAACTGTTTAGTTCCCTGAGTGCTGAAAAGTTTGTTTTGATCCAGCGCCACCTCCTCCTGGTGTTTCTCACCACTTTAATGGGTATGGATCACATATCAATGATATTGATTATGAATACAGTCGAAGGGTTTTTGGGGCAACATGGGATAGCATTAGTCGCCCTAGGTCACGTCGCTATGACACAAGTGACCCAATTTCATATCCCTTTTACTGATATTTATTATGACAGCTACATGAGGGTAAAATTCTTAAATGATGCACTTAAAATTGGACTGTTGTAGTTATTCAAACAAGATAGGCTGTAGAGTTGTTAGTCAGAATGGGTAAAGCTAGCATTTTTTGTAAGTTATTTCTTTGGTCCCAGTATTGTTTGTTTATCATACTACAATTTCATTGTGTGGTGCTATTTCATACTTTCACAACCTTTCAAATATTGTATTTTTGTATGGTTATGACTCCATATTTGCTAGTAGATTGAAACTGAATAGCAGATTATTTTCTTGGCTGAATTCACTGAAAAAGTTCACACAAATCTTTTATATATATATATCCTTCCTTTTGAGTAAAAGGAATTGGAGTCTCATATATATTATGTTACTCTTAGAGCATGTGGTTCTTTTTAATTTTGTTTTTCTTTATTTTAGTTATAAACTTATAATCTATAGTGACTTAGTGAGCAAAAATGATTTTAGAGGTGCATTAGATATTCAGTTTTCTTGTAGGTGCTTGGTAACCGATGGGATGTTTTTAGTCATTATTTATTTTAGTTTTTCTTGCTGACGAAGGATGTCGAATTTCGGCCTCATTTTTTCACTAAATGGGTTAAGGTAATAATTTTAATGGCTTTGGATACTTGTCAAGCATTGCCTCAACTTCTAATTCTAAAAGCTTGGTCAAACCTTCCCAATATGAAGATCACATCTTACTACCAATGATAAGCATGGTAGGTGTTCATGGGATGGGCCGGGTTTAAACATGATATTAATATACTTTATATTTGTCTAAGCCCGGCTTGATCTGAAATATGGGCATAAAATTTTGTTCAAGCTAGCTCTTATTTACAAAAGACTAACTCAAATTCATTTTAGGTCTGCATATATTATTTTAAAATTTTTTTAAAATATTCGTATTATCTTTTTAATATTTAATATTTTTTATATAGTCATCTTAACGTTATTTCAATGTTTATATTAGTCGTATTATACATTTAGTATAAGTTTATTTTTTCAATGTGTTATAAATTATATAATACAGAGTATTATAAATTTAAAAATGGATTGGTTCAGGTTGGGTTTGAGCATTGAATGTTAAAGCTTAAGTTTGGCTTATATTTTAAGTGAGTTTAATTTTTTTTTGTACAAGTTTATTTTTTTGGTTTAATATTTTTACTGAAATTCTCTCAAATTTTAGATGGACTTCTGAATTTGGGTGGGTAGCTCGACTCAAGTTCTACTTCATTAAACCAGATCTTTAACAGTTAAAACTATGACCAAACTTATCTAATATCATGTCCACTTTCATTGACATTTTGACCAAAGAAGAGAAGGTTTTGATCCTCAATCAACCTCTTTGGTCCTTGTTTAACTCAACAACTGTGGTTTAGCAGAGTTTGAATCGTAATCAGACTCTTTGTTCAAGTAAAATCACCGTTGGGTATTTATGCATTAACGTCGTTATGACATTTGTGATGATGTAGCATTGATATTCAATTCAATTATAACGGGTCGGTCTCATAAAAAAATTTCACAAAGTTTCACGTTAAGAACTAACTTGAGCAGAAATATTTAGATTTGGACAACCATTTGTTGGTTCGAATTTATCATAGTTTAGTTTACATGTTCTCCATTTTCTTTTTATCAGTTTTCTAGGTTATCATTATTTTGAAAAACGTATAAAATATAGATTTTGAAATTATACTCAATTAAGAATATGTAAAGAGCCTATGATATTTTGAAATATATAAATTATAAGAATTTATAAAAACATATAAATATATACTAAAAACTAAAAATTAGGTACCAAAATTCATGGCCAGAGTACATACATTAATTTTTCTTTCTTTTTCTTGTAGGAATTGATCTTTGGCAGGGTCAAATTTGAATTTTGATTCGACACCCGCACTATAATTTGGTGTAATTTTATGTGTGGAATTGTGATTCTGATTATTTTTCAAACACCACTAATTGCTTTAAATTGGTTATATTTGATAAGAAAATGGTGATATAATATATTTTTTAAATGGCTTGGTGTGTTTACGGGTGAAATTTTATATAAGACCTTTTTTCAGTTTTACTTCAGTTTTTTTCCTAAAAAAACTGAGAAAATTGTTTTCGATCCATTTAAATCAAAATTGAAACTTTATAAAAAAAAATTATACAATATTGTCCGGTAAAGTTAATTCGTACAATTTTAGGGTCTTCCCTTTCAATTTTATTTTTTAGAAAAAATAAAGTGTGTTGATGTATACAGGGCAATTCAGCAAAAATCATTTCTTTAGAGAAGGGTGAGTTTGAATTAGATGTACATTGATAGTATTAGGACACATTTTTAATGAAAAATAAACAAATAAAAGATTATTAAAAATTATAAAAATAAATAGCATTTTAAAGCATCATGTGGTTTACTTCCAAAACCATTATTAAAAAAATTTATCCAAAATATTTATATACCGGGAAAGTATGATGTATTATTAGAATAATAGTTTTTTCCGAAATATAAATATAACATGGTAGTAATGACTATATGTTCATTTTTTTCTTTTTTAGACAAACAGATTAAAATATTAACAAAATATAGTACTAAAATACTAAGATCCTTTAATGTTAATATTTCAATTAATAAAATTTTCATAGTTTATCATATTTTTGAATTATAAAATTATAGCATTTCAGTTTATTTATAGTATTACTTTATTGCTATAAATATTTTCAATCAATAAATCATTTATCTTTAAATATTTTAAAGTATAACTTTGAAATAGCTCGTGGACTTATTTTCCCTTAAATGTTAGTTAACTTAAGCTCGCGATCTCTAGATAATTCTAGTTAGTAAAGTTAAGCTCGTAATTTCGAAACAGCTCGCAGACTTATGTTCTTAGCTGATGTTTAAAGGTTAGTTGTGTTAAGTTCACAACCTCCAAATTATTCGAGTTAATTGAGTTAAGCTTGTAACTCCAAAACAACTTGCAAACTTACGTTTCCAGCTGATATTTAAAGGTTAGTTGAGTTAAGCTCGTAGCCTTCAAATTATTCGAGTTAGCTGAGTTAAGCTGGCAACTTTGAAACAACTCGCAAACTTATGTTCCCAGTTGATTCTACTAAGGCTAGTTGATTTATCTCTAATTATTTGAGTTCGTTGATCTAAGATCGCATTTCTTAACAACTTGCTAACCTATGTTCCCAGTTGATGTTTAAGGGTTAGCTAAGTTAAGCTCACAGTCTCCAGATTATTCGAGTTAGCTAAGTTAAGCTTGCAACTTCGAAACAGTTCGCAGACTTGCGTTCTCAGCTCATGTTTAAAGGTTAGTTGAGTTAAGCTCACAGCCTCTAGATTATTCGAGTTAGTTGAGTTAAGCTCGCAAACTTTGAAAGAGCTCGTGGACTTGCGTTCCCAGCTAATGTTTAAAGGTTAGTTGAGTTAAAACTCACAACCTCCAAACTATTTAAGTTAGTTGAGTTAAGCTCGCAATTCCGAAATAGCTCGCAGACTTATATTCCCAAGTCATTCTATTAAGGTTAGTTGAATTAAGATCGCAATCTCCGATTATTTAAGTTCACTAATTTAAGATCGCAACTTTTAATAGCTTGCTAACTTACATTCAGAGTTGATATTACTAAAGCTCGTTGATTTAAGATCACAACCTCCAATTATTTGAGTTCGCCGATTTAAGAACGCAACTCCTAACAACTCGCTGATTTAAGATTACAACTTCTGATTATTTAAGTTAGTTGATTTAAGATCGTAATTCCTAACAACTTGTTGACCTGCGTTGAGAGCTGATATTACTAAAGCTCACTGATTTAAGATTGCAACCTCCGAATAGCTCGTTGATTTAAGATCGCAACTGATATCAAACAATTTTCTTTGAGTTCGTTGATTTACAATTTTTTTTCTTACGGAAAATATAGTTTGTAGTATTCTGCAATACAATTCTTGACTCCTATAGCACACTATCGGACAGCAAAATTTGTTCAACAAAATTTCAAATTAAAACTCACGTGGTAAGCCTACAATTATACGCTTCACACGTGTGAGCTTGTACCCAAAAGAGTCACTTTATAACTCTTCTTCGACAAGATGAGAAACAAATTATTATATATAATTATAATAAAAATAATCTGACCCAATATACCCATGACCCAAGTACTAAAAAAGAAATCCATCTTCATGACTTGAAAAAAAATAAAAAATAAAAAAGGTCGGACAACCAGTTTTAAGATCTCTTCCTCTCTACTCCTAAAAACTCCCTCTGTTGTTATTGTATATCAACAATCGTTATACTAATTTAACATTTAAATCAAATATTAAAAATACTATTAGTATATTGTAACACATTTTATTAGTTTTAGTAAAATCATAAATATTATTTATAATGTTAAATTTATTACGTTAATGAAAATAGTAATATAAAATTACTAAAATTCAAAACAGAAATATCGATACAAGACTTTATATTTAATATATTTCAAAATTGAGTTTAAAATTAATTTGAATGTAATGTTTTTAAAAATAAATTTTAAAAGAGTTTGTAAAATGGTATTGTTTTTCTTTCACCGTATTTTGAATTATTTACTCATTCCAACTCTAAACCGAGGAATAGATAAATAGGGAAAGGGTAAAGGGCTCGAACCTTCAATTTGATGTATTTAATTTGGGATTTTTAATTTCTTGGGTGATTTTTATTGGACTTATGTTTTAGGTTAAGGTAATCCCAGTTTGATTATCTCCGACTTTTTTTGGTTTTTTTTTTTAATTTACTTGTTGGAATCATTCGAATTTTAATGTTTTTTATTTGATTAATTTAAGTTTGGGTTGAATAGTTATTATTATTATTATTTTTTTTATAATTTGGATGCCAGTCAAAACTAATTTAATAAATCTAAAAAAAGGCTGTGGCGCAATTGTGGATTGATGAAGCTTGTTTGTTGCTTCTCACTTACCTTATATTAATCGATTAACTTTTTCGTAATTAGAACTGACCATAGGTCAGAGTATCTAGTCAGGCTTAAAGGTTTACTCGAAAAGTGGGAGGGTTTGGACAAAAATATAGGTCTGAAAAATGAACTTAAACAAAAAAAAAATAAGGCTAGTTTAGAAAACAATCAGACCTCGGCTAAGCTTTTTTTGGCTCGGCCTGATTTTGTTAAAAAAATTTGCCACTGTTTTGCTACTATTTTTTTACTGTTTTGATGTCATTTCACTAGTGTATTGCCATTATTTTGTTGTTATTATTTGTATGTTATATAACTCTTGTTTTATTGTTAATTTTGCTACTATTTTAGAGGCATTTACTTATTAAGTTGTACCTATCTAAGCGTTATTTAAGTATAAATTTTTAATTTATTTCCACTGTGTTGGGAAACATTTATTTTAAGCTCCGTTTGTTTGCCAGTAAAACATTTTCCGGAAAAGCTTTAAGCCTTTTCCGGTGTTTGTTTGGCTAAAAATAATTTCCTAAGGTAAAATGTATTACAAAACACAGGATAAGCAGCCCTTAATTTAGGAAAATGTCTTACCCTTTTTTATTTCGGTAAGATAATTTTCAGGAAAAGAAGCCAACACTGATCTTCCCTTTCCCTTCCCTTCCCCTTCCCCCATCCTTGACACCCCGATCTTCTGCTTGCCGTCAACCAACAATGATTCTCAACACCAGACGCTAGCGTTCATATTTGATTTTCCCCATCTTTGCCTTTTGTTGTCAAAATCTGCATTGGTGTTCATCTTCCTCTCTCGAAGGTAAGAACGAAAAAAATTGATATGGGGAAAGGGTGTTGTATTTTCTGATGTTCAACTTAGGTTTGTCGTTAGCCGGTTTGAAGAAGGGAAAAAAAGAAACATGTGTTAATTGTAGTTGATAATCTAGGGGAAGAGTTTGCTTTGATCCGTGACATTGTTGATACTTATAATTATGTGGCTATGGATATTGAGTTCTCGGGTGTGGTTCTACGCCCTGTGGGAACTTTCAAGAATATAAATGATTATAATTACCAAACTTTGAAAGATAATGTTGATATGTTGAAATTGATCCAATTGGGTCTCACTTTTTTGGGATGAGAATGGGAACCTTCCCACTTGTGGAATTGATAGCTTTTGCATTTGGCAATTCAATTTTCGTGAGTTTAATTTAAGCGAAGATATCTTTGCTAGTGATTCAATCGTGTTGTTGTGCCAGTGTGGGATTGATTTCAAGAAGAATAACGAGAAATGTATCGATGTGAAGCGGTTCAGTGGGATTTTGATGTCGTCTGGGGTCGTGTTGAATGATGATGTCCATTGGGTCACCTTTCATAGTGGATACGACTTCGGGTACTTGCTTAAGCTTTTGACTTGCTGGAGTTTGCTTGATAGTCAAGCTAGGTTTTTCGATTTGATCAAGATATATTTTCTCATGGTATACGTTATCCAGCACATGATGAAGTTTTGCAACAGCCTTCATGGTGGTTTGAACAAGCTCACCGAGTTGCTGGAAGTGGAAAGAGTCGGTGTGTGCTATCAAGCTAGTTCCGATAGTTTGCTCACCTCGTGCACCTTTAGGAAGTTGAGAGATAACTTTTTCAACGGCTCCATAGAGAAATATGCATGTGTATTGTATGGCCTAGGTGTCCAGAATGGATAGAATACTAATCAGAAGAAACTAATTGGAAAAAAATGTTGATGGATGTAGACTACTTAGAGTTTGAGCCTGAATTTTCTTTGTATACATTGTAAAAAAAAAAGGTATTGTTGATTTAGCTGTGACTTTTCTCCTTTTGCTTGCATTGTAACTGAAACCTTAACTGGTTCTTCCAGTTGAAGTCTAGTGTAAATTATGCAGTTAGTGTTTCTATCTTTTTCAATAATAATCATAATCATTTGCATCTTATTGGCTTGGATTATATTTCTATAGTTTGTGTTTATTTCTGCAAAGTTTTATTTATTTCAATTGCTAGTTGCACTGGGATCCTCTTGAATAATTTTAGAACTTATTTGTTTTTTGTAGAATTGGCCTCTGTGCCTTGAAGTTGTTGAGGTCTCTTGGTCCTATTATTTCAGTATGAGCATAATAGGAACAAAGGATGCTTCTCTATCAGAGGAAGTGTATCTTCTACAAGTGAACATTGCTAGTTATTAGGAACTTCGGAGTTGTAATTTATGCACTGAGATGACAGATGATGAATAGGGTTGTGTTCTTACATATGAGTTCAGATATGGTTCATATATTACAAACGGGGAAGGGGATGACAATTACAGGGTTTGAATCCTAGTTTTTGTGATGCCAACAAATGCCTTAACCACTGCATCCTCATGATGTTGGCAGATATGGTTCAAATAGTGTATATTGTTAAGGACTTATTAGTGTTCTCTGAGGTCTGAGCAAGCTTGGTGCCCTTCGTTGAAATGAAAGAAGGATTAGCTCTTGAGATGTGGCTAAGAGAACTAGAATCATTGAAATTGTGGGTGGTATTTCCAGATGCGAGATTAACCATTTTTGAGTGAGTGCTTGTTGATTGCAATATAGGCTTTGTTGCATGCTTAAAAGGAAAAAGCTTGTTAGGCTTCTACTAGATTGGCATGCTGCATCATGCAATACAGGCAAGAAAAATATAAATTTATTAATATATATATATAATAAACTCAATTAAACAATGAAAAGATAATAAATTCTTAAATATGTATATTTGTTTCATTTAAAGCAGCTTTTATGAAATATTTTCAGAAAATCAGCCAAACAACAGAAAATATTTTACACAGATTCATCTAAACACTAGAAAAGTAAATCATTTCTAGAAATGTAAATCATTTTCTAGAAATTATTTTCCGGAAAATATTTTATTGGCAAACAAATGGAGCCTTAATGTTTTTAAATATATTTAAACTATTATATCTTTTAATTTTTTTTAAATAAAATTCTTTTTATACGGGTGGGTTGAACTGGACTTAAACAAAATTTTATACCGATTTTTCAAGCCGAGCCAAGACCTATCAAACGGATTTGAAATTTTATTATGATTCCACCCAAACTTAATATCACCTTTAAGTATAATATCTCACTCTGAGTTGATTGGAAATTTTGTAAAAATAATTATGGTTTGATTGTTTGCCCAGCTTCAAATTCCAAACATGGGAAATGATTAACTCAAATACTCTATCCTCAATTTGGTAGTATTGTTGATAAATGATTGTTATGTTTTTAGATGCTCAATTTGCTTATATGTTATAGGTGATCATTAGATGTAGAAAATATGTCTTTTACTCATGTTATACTCATTCATCTTTATTCAAATATTTTTTGTAATATTTTTTTTATATATGCAGTTTGAGTATTTCAATTATTTATTTCAATTTAAAAATTAGGAGAATTATACATTTAATTACAATTATATTATTAGTATGAAAAATTAAGATGTAATTACACTTTTATCGATCAAGTTTTGAAATTATAATTACGTAATTATTATGTCTAATTCAAGTACATCCTAAACTAAGTCCTACCCTAAATTTATTTTGGTTAAATGTGTACTGACTTATTCATGTCTTCAAGCAGGTGAAGAAGCAGAATCAATATGATTGTGTTGATCCTCAAATTCGAATTTGTGAGCAAAGCATCAAAGGCAAATTTTGTCCCACTTCTCAAGGCATTTATTCCTAGGTTTCTTTTTTTTTTTTTTTTTGGAGAGATGGTGAAATAAGTCATATGGCATTGAGAATAAAATCAAATTAATTTTAAGATATGAGATATGTTAATCAATGATAAATTTGATGATACATAATATTATTTTAAAATAATCATATTTATACTCAAAATAATAATAAAAATAAAATTGAATTATAAATATTTTATTATTTATAAATTATGTAAATAATACTAAAAAATAGTTTGTGCATGTAATATAAAATTATAAATTAAAAATTAAAAAGCACTTAACATATCATATCAACAACTATTCTTGTTGAGTAATATTTTCTCGTATATCAGTAATAGGTGTGTTCGGGTATTTATTCATGATGTTACAGATGCTATTATAGCTCATGATAAGGCCCTACTATTTTGTCTTAGGTTTGCTGTTTCTAATACTAACATTCTCTGTCCCTAGTACTAACATTCTCTGCGAACTCCAAGTTTGTTGGGCACGTGTCTACTAAACACGCAGTCCTTTCTATTCTTGGGACTGTCATTTTGGGCGAGTTCCATACCTACTGAACATGTGTCAGGGTGGCCTGCGGAGCACGCAGCCCCTTTCTGCGAGCTCCTTGGGCCCTTGCGAGCTGAATCTATGGCCTTGTTTACAAGCTCGGTCATTGGCTTTGCCTTGCGAGCTAAGTCCGTGAGCTCGCTCTGCAAGCAGGGTCCGTGAACTTACCTTGTTGTCCTCTCGTGTCTCACTTTACACTTAATCTTCTAGTGGGACCTATCTAGGTCATAAGTTGAAAATCCAGATCCCTAATAGGACTCGGGTTGGTGATTACTGATATATAACAATTATAAATCATAGAATTTAAAAAAAAGATTAATTTGATAGTTTTAATTTTAACAATAAAGTTAATAGGTGGGGAAAATAATCTTATTTCAGAGAATAAAATTCCATCTTAATTACAATAAATTTGTAGGAAATTAACTCAGCCTTTGATTAGGAATTTGTGAAAAAAATGAAATATGAAAATATTTTTTGACAATAGAAGAGAAATAAACAAATAAACAAATGAGTTGTAATGAAATGTATAAAAACTAGTAAGTAAATATGTTTAAACAATTTAAAAAGTGAGCTGCAAATCTACATTTTTAGGATTTCTAAAAATTATCATTCATCAATAAAAATAAAAACTGGGAAAAGATAATGGTAATATATTTATTGCCTTACCTAAATGGATTACACAAAATATGATAGAATTCATCACTAAAGTTTATCTAATCTAAATTAATTTGATATTCGTAAATATTATATATTAAATATTTTAAAAAATATATTGATAAATTTTGAAATGAAGCACTGAAATAAATTGGTATCATCATGTATCAGTTCTAATGAAAAAATATAAACATTAATAGTATCTTTCTCAACTCTTCCGGAACTCCATCAACAATGGTGCAGTGAGCGTTGATTGAACTCGTCAAAAGAGTTTGCCATTCTCTGTGATGCTAAGGTTCTTGTCATCATCTTCTCCAATACTGACAAATTCTTTGGGTTTTCCAGCTCTGGTTCAAAAGCAATAGCTGAGAAGCAGTACTATTCAATGGCAACGGTGGATATCGAGAGGAAAGAGACATGTGCCGCCAAAAGCCGCGCCAAGCAAGGGGAAGGGCTCCGGCAATACTATATCCAACACATACTTCTGCCTCTTTAGTGCTTCATAGCTATTTATGGATACATTTGTGATTTTGGTTCCTATCATCTGTGTTATGGGGTTCGCCATTTATTGGCGGAATTTTCGGGAAAGCTGAGGTGAAGAACGGTGAGGAGGAAAGGATGTGGTTCAGCTTCAAATCGACTGATTTGCTGGCTTGGATGAAAGAAGCACTCGACAACCAACTAAGGTATGCAGCTTTGGAGCCTTAATACTTGTGGAATTGTTTGTGCATGTGTCTCTTAATTTTCTTGATCCTGTTGTATAAACTTATTAAGATAGGTGTGTCTTAGTATTGATATTGTTCTTGGCTGGGCTCAGTCGGTGCATGATGTCGGTGTGCTAAAGCAGTTTTCGAATCTCCCTTAACCAAAATAAAATAATAAAAAGGAAGATAAAGCAATTTTATGGTAACTTTTAGTAGACTAAATGCAAGTCCAAGTCTAATAGCTGAGCTATAGTCATTGGAGTTCTAGGTTTATGCTTGTTCTGCTTTTATTAAAGAAGCATCCTTGTTTATGGCTTGGTGGATCATATTTGTGTGGGTGGTTATTACATCAGCTAGTCTGGTTTTTTATCTTTGTTTTGCATTAGCCTTTAGAATTTGGCCCTAGGCTTGGAATTTTTGCCTAATTTTGGATAGAGATTGTTTTGCTTGAACCAGATTATTACAGATGTTTTTATACATGGGGAAAGAAAACTGTTTTTGGATGTTGTTTCATTTTGGTTTACTTCATTTACCACTTCTATGTTCTTCCCTGTTTAAGGATGTAGTAGGAACACTTTAGAAGCGTTCGAGAATAAGATGATGTGAACTATAGTTGAAGCTTTTTTGGTTTCATATCTATCGCTAGTAAGAGAGGCATGAATGGCTGCAGGATGCATATCTGGATTCCTGAGCAACTGAGCTACTACCAGGTGATATATTTGTTATCATTGCTCCATATAAATAACTGTCGTTATGAACCAAGCAATATAATTTCCCAGCACACTTTTCATCAATGTTTTCCCTCGATACTATCATGTGGAGTATAAGGACGGTGTATTTGCTTTATGATATCTTGACCTGCATTTTGCTCTCTTAAGGTACATATTGTTTTCCCATGTCATGCTACAAAACTGTCATCCTATCATTTAGCTGCCGTGTGAAAACATGCTATAATTGACATAAGTTTTTCTTTTACTATCATCTAAGCATTACGATTTTGGATGAACAGTTTTAGATTATATAGGAATGCTGAAGTGTCTTTTCCTCACTATCTGTCCTCGACTTTTGGAGTACCTTTACATGTTCATATTTATAGTTTTGAACTCAAAAGCTATACAATTGTTTGCATTGATTTCTTACTTCTGATTGACAGACTACTTTTATCATTATCGAGGTGTATCTTGCGTGTCTTGTATATATGTAGGAAATGGAATTTGTTGCCATGACCTGTGAGGAGAAACAGAGATCGTTACCTTATTCTCTGCCTCCTGTAAAAGGTGAGCTATTGCTACCTTAGCTTAGTGTTCATCTTTCCGGTCTAAGCTCAACGATGAGCTCTTTAGAAGTTCATTCTGTTCTGATCTTGAAAGCTGATGATTAGGTAGTTTGATGTATGATAGATGAGCTTCAAAGGGCAGTCATGATGTTGCTTGGACACTGAAGTAATGTGTATAATTGCAGCTTTTTGGCATATCCTTTTAAGTCGATAACAGCTAGCTGCTGCTATGTTTGGAATAAGCTACTTTAAACTTCCACGAGCTTATGATTAAGGAGTTACGTAAGATGTCCAATGCATCAAAAGCAAGCTGAAACCAAAAAGAGCTTTGAGAAACCTTCTCTTCAATAGCGATACCTCAACTATTTCATTTCAAGCTCTCATTATAGAAGAAGTCTATGGTTTTAGTTAGGCCATCGAAAGAGTGAGGTCGCAGGCTTTCAGAAATGGCTAATGATAGGATGAAGATCCAATATGGAAATTTGATAGGACAGAAGGTTGGGATTCAGATGGCTCTGTTAAGAAGCCGCGGTCGAAATTTTCTGGCCAACATAGCCATAAAAAAACTTTGAAAATTGCAATGAATGGAACAATCACCCCAACTTCGGTGATTTTTATTCTGTAGATCATTGATGCTTAAGCCAGATTGTTCTTATCCCATCAATTGCCTGCAGCATATCATAACTATGTAGAGAATAAACGATCATGACCTTTGCAACATTCGATATTTTAACAATTCACTTGATTTAATATCGCGACTATCATTTTTACTGTTCACTTTATTTAAGATTTAATATCGCGACTATCATTTTTACTGTTCACTTTATTTAAGATTGCAACCTTCGATTTTCTAAGAGTTGATTTAATATCGCGACTGTCATTTTTAAAGCTCGCTAATTTCTTCTATAAAGTGAAGGGCAAATTTTTACTTACGAGAAGTACAGTTCACGATATTCTACAATACAATTTTTAATTCCTGAATTACACTATTGAATAACAAAATTTGCTCAATAAAGTTTCAAATTAAAACTTAACAGTGAGCTCTCAATTACACATTCCTAGCGTGTAAATTTGTCTTAGAAGAGTCAATATATAACTCTTCTTAAACAAAGTAGGAGACAAATTGTTATACAATTGTAATAAAATAAAATATATTATAATTTGACCCGAGGTCTGACCTGAAATTCAATTTAAAATTCGACCTGATGACCCCTATATATATTTTTTAAAGACTCCTTTTGAAGAGGAGGGCACTCCAAATACTCCATTTTTATTATATTTTTCTTCTCTACTCCACTGAAACTCCCTCCCTTTCCTTCACTACTTTCATTGATATTGTTATCAAAAAGCTAAAATTTTCACAGCTACAATAGAAGAATTCACCAATAATGCTGTAAAAAAAATTAGAAACCAAAAACTTGTAATAATATGTGTATCTGATGCACTATAGCTACTGCTTCTAGTGTTCGTCCTCGAGCAAGGAAGCCAAACCACCTTGGGTTCCTTCAAACTTAAAAGAGAAACAGCCAGATAAGAAAAAAATACCTCAAACCGGTCCAAGGTTAAAATCTCCTAAAAAATAGAGATGGCAAGAATCTAACAGAATTTTAGATTTGATTGATAGGCTCAGGCTTCACCCGAAAAATGAGCTTAAATTTTTGTATAAGTCTGAATTCAATTTAGCTTATATTAAATTAAAAAAATTATTTTATTAAATAAAACAAAATTTAAAAATATGATATATTAAATATACTAAAAATATTAAAATAAGTATTTTTCAACAAATTAAAAAATATAATTTTTATACTAAGATAGTTGCAACTAAATTAATAACAAAATTAATAATAAAACAAAAGTTCTATAATAGTAAAATACTATGAAATTAGCTATACAATTCAGGCCAAGTTAGGGACCAAAAAAAACTATCAGAGGTCCGGCTCATTTAAAAAATAAGTCTATTTTTTATTTAAGTCTAATTTTCAAGCTTATATTTTTATTTATACATTCTCCCTTTTCAAGTATACTTTCGAGTTAAGCATTAAATAAATTTACTCAAAAATTAGTAAGAAAACCCAAATCAACAAATCAAAAGGTATGAAAATTGTAACTAAAGAGATTTTGGAAAAAAAAAACTAAATTTGTTGTGAAAACAATATTAAAAACCCTTAAACTTGAAAGGGAAAAACGATAAGGCATAGACTGAATTGAATGGGTAAGGATGAAGTTTGAGAAAAGAAGAAAAAATTTTCGAATAATAAGGGTAATATATAATCTAATAATATAAAAATATTTTAAATATAATAAAAGTTGAAAAGTTTATTAATTTTATGAGTCGATTGAATCATGTAGTATGGTATTTGATTTGCTTGAGATAAAGATTGACTTGATAATTAACGAATTCAATGAATAATTTTTTAGAAAAATTTAAGTAGCTTGCAAGTATAAATTGTCTCATTTATACCCTAAATGTTGATGTGAATACATATATATTGATTCTAACAGTTAAAAAAATCTTGAATTTAATCAAATCTTGACGCTCTTTACTTGATTTTATATGGTAAGGGGTTTGGAATTTATTTTCATTAAATTTTAAAGTAAACTTGACATTAATGAAAGTTAAGATCGTTAAAAAACACATTTCGATAAATAATTATGGTGTTGTTTCATATTTTTGGGAAAAATAATTAATTAAATAAAAAAGTCATTAATTTGCATGATTCCAGTATACATAATAATATTTTATTAAATTTAACATTTATTTCCCATATTATCATTAAAAAAATATTGATATATTTTTTAAATCTAATGTACCCACTTATTGTTTTTTTTTTCATATTTATATTTTTATATATTATTATGCTTCTTTTATTATTGTTTTTATTTCATTAAATTTCAATAACTTAAATTTTCTTTTAAAATTATTTGTTCAAACAACATAAATAGAAACACTAGTATTTAAAAAAAAACCCTTAATTTTAAATTTCTTATTGTTATGTCCAAAAGTGATTTGAAAGAGGAATTTCATTTCTATTAAGTTTTTCAAAGTTCCAAAAATGAATTTACTTCTTTGTGTAAAAATAAAACAAAATTTTAAAAATTATATGAAATGTCAAAAGAAAAAACAACTAAATTTGTGTTTTCTTTTCAAAATTTCTCAAAATCTTTTTTGATTTAATTCATTTGCTCTCACTATAAAATAAAAAATTTAAATCACAAAACTTGTGCGAAACTAAGTTACCAATTTGCTTGTGTTCATTCTAGTATTTTTTGCTTTGTTTTTGTATAGTTGTGTCAATACTTATACCAAAGCTTTTGGTCGTATCTCATATCACAATCTAGCTAGACATTTTCTCAATTGGTAACAAAGTCTCCCACCTAATATAACTACTAAGATCTTGTGTCTAGTAATCGACAATAGAGTTTATGAAAAAATGCGAAACAACTATACATTCACCACTATTAAATGGATTTAATTATGTTCATTAAAAAGCTCAAAAGAGAACTTTAATAAAATCAATTGATGAAAAAGCATGGAAAGTCGTTTTGAATGGATGGAATCATCCCCAAACTACTGAAAAAATTCTAAAACCTGAAGCAAGTTGAACAACTAAAAAAGATAAAGTTGCAATGCAAACTACAACTCTAAAGTTTTGCATGCTATCTTTAATGGTGTATATTCACAAGAGTTTAGAAGAATTTCTAGATGTGTCTCAACACAAGAAGTCTAGAACATTTTGGAAACTATTCGCAAAGGAACCTCTAGAGTTAAGACTTCAAATGCTACCAAGTTTAAAATTGTAAGAATATGTGAAAATGAATCCATTTTTTGAGTTTTCTGCTAGACTTGTAACGTAACTAATGAAGCTTCTACTTTTGGTGAGGAATATTCTAAGGAAAACTGAGTTCAAAAAATACTACGTTTGTTACCTGAGAAGTTTGTAGTCAAGGTGACAACCATTGAAGAGGCTAAGGACACCAACACTATGTGTGTTGATAAGGTTCATTACAAACTTTTTAAAAGAATCTAAAGGAAGTTCAAAAAGCCAAAATCAAGCCAAATAATAATATAGCCTTTAATGTGAAAGTCGATATCAACACATCTGATGACTCCATGGTCTGTATTGATGGGTTGTAAGAACAATTGTCTCTTCTTACAAGGAACTTTAAAAAAGTTATTTAGAAGAATAATGATAAAAACAAAGGAGTTATGGCAGAGTAGAGATGTAAATGCATGGGCATACACAAGTCAGGACAGTCCAGTGGGCTTGTCTTCAAGTTTTCATATTAAAGCTTTACGTGGGACTCCGCCATATGAAAATTTGGAGGTAACTCATGTGTACGAATGCACATATATGAATTTACATTTACGAATATACATGTAAGAATCCGTAAGACTATTCGCCAAGTGAATCCAAAATGTATCCATCCATACAGTGGGTTATCTGTCAAGGTTATTTGCAACAAGTTTGTACGTAGAGACTATAAGCGCTATAATCATAAGTGGGAGAAACACTCATGCATCGTGTACTATGTAGTTATAAAATAAAGTCCAAGTTTTAATTGCGATAATTGTTTTATATGTTATATTTTCATGAACGCCATATGTATGCGCAAGTTTTATCTGAGTATAAACCGTGGCAGACTCTTAAAGCTAGCCATAAAAAAATAACTTATTTTGAACTCATTAAGTTCCTTACGAACTTACCATGATTCTCTTCTTTAGTTTCAGGAAATCAACATCGTTGTGCGATGTTGAGAGAGACTAGCCAGAGTCTTCAAGCCTAGTATGAGCCTAAAACCTTTTGTTGCAACATGTATAGATGACAGGGCACCTTTTGGGTTTAAATTCTTATATTGTACTTGAGAATAACTCTTATAATCTTAGTTAAACTAGTGTTTTGAATGTATAAGGTTAAATCGTCCAATTATATGTAAAGTCTTTGTTTTATTAAAAGGTTGTGTAAGTTCATTTGATACTCTAATTTTAAATTTTGGATTTAAAATTTGCAAGTAATTGTTCCATTAATTGTATAACTCCTTATAGCTTTGGTTTGGCAACGGGACCAGGCAATGGGTGTTACATGAAACTTGTTAAAGAAAAAGATGTTGTGATTGGTAATTTTGAAAAGACAAATGTAAAGCTTGATGAGGCTTTCAAAGAGATTGTGTCATTATTATTGATTATGAAGTCAACTTGAAACACAAAGACAAAATTGAATGTTGTTTAGAAGGATTTTTTTAGAAGCTTAAACCATCATAAAGAAAATGAGTTATAAGAATGAGAAACTTGATGAGATCTTGGTTATTGTAAGATGGGAAATAGAGATAGAGGTTTAGGATATATTGATAATGGTGAGAAAATATCTTCCGCAACTATTTTTCATTAAGGTTAAAGAAATCTTGAAAGCCTATATGTCACTGTTATGGAAAGGCTGAGCATATTAGACCACATTACTATAGGTTGAATAATGATCGAAGAGGGAGAAATACCATGGATGTCCCATCTCATGTTGCCACATCTTAAAGAATAATATCTTGACAACAATAAGTATGGAGCAAGAAGAATGGTAAATTTGTATGTCATTATAGTGGTGTTATAGGACACACTAGACCTATATGTTATAGATTTGAAATGGAAGCAAAATTTAAATGTTGCATAAGGCAAACTCTATAAGAAAGTAGAACAAAAAAACAAAGTAGAACCACTTATAAGAAAGTATGGGTAAGAAAAGATCAATTACATATCAGTTATGAAGACCAACAAAAGATTGATGCTCGAGTGAACTATAAGGTTATAACATGTATAAATCATAATAAAAAATTTCAACATTCATGAATACTCCATCAAGGATACTTGGAAAACTCTATGTTGTTCCATAAGTTACAACTCTTATCGATGATGATGTAGCACCTTGTTTTTTAAGAAATTCATTAATTATATAAGGATTCAACAATTTTATAAGAAATTCAGCAATTTTGTAAAAAAAATTAGTATTTTACAAAAGGGTTAAATATAAGATTAGTATTTGAACTTGTCCACTTCTCCCAGATTGGTACTTATGACTTTTTTTTTTCCTAGATTGGTACCCGAACTTTCTTTCCGTCCACTATATTGGTACTTGACACTAACACCGTTAATTTTTTGATAACATGGTAGCGCTGGCCAATTGTCGCTGCCATGTGGCGTCCTATTATACCTCATTTTTCTTTTTCTTTTATTTTTCATTCTCTCATTTTCTTTTCTTTTTTTTTCTAGGTCTTCTTCTACATCTTTCTTCTGTCAACCCCCACCCTTAAATTTTCTTTTCCCAAATCCCTGGTTTACTCCATGAAATCGAGCTTAAAAAAATGTTCGAGTTTCTTTAACATTCAAATTCTAATCTTAAATCCAGAATCCACCAACAAACATGTTAAGCAAGATGCCATAAAGGAGAAGTGATAAACCAAATATATCTAAGAGCAGTGGACAAGTTTAAGTACTAATCTTATATTTAACCTTTTACAAAATTATAAATGAGGTAAACGTTACAATGTTGAGAGAAATTTAATAACTTTGTAGGAGGTTCAATGGATGGGTTGATATGGAAGTTTCGATGGACGAGCTGATTCAAGGATTTTAACAGGGTTTCAATTTCTAAAAGTAATTTCTTTATATAATTCTTAAACTACTTACAACATTTATTTTAGGTTTGGTAGGAGTATTATTTTTTAAGTATGTTTTAATATACGAGTTTGCAATAAACTAATGCAATTGGTAACATTTAACTACTCTCATGACTTATTTTTAACAAAGAGAGAAAAATTCTACTTTAAAGAGATTTTATTTTTTATAAGAGTTTTTACTAATATTTTTAATTTCAAATTTAATTTTATACGAATTATTCTTTATTTTATATCTAACTGTTATAATAATATGCAATAAAGTTTTTTTTAATATTATTACACTAACAACCAAATGAGAGACCACCTCCTTAAAATATTAAGGTTATGACTTTTGAAGTAATAAATTTAAGCAAATAAAAGAAGGAGATTAAATTGGAAGAAATTGATAAGTAAAGGGACTATGTTTGGAATTTGAGCAGAAATAAATAAAGAAAAGGTAAAAAGGAGGGGGTGATTCACGCGGAGGAAGATGAGAGCCAACCCCATTGCCAGCTGGCTGTCGGGGAGGGGTCACCAGATTCCCAGCACGTGACTCACCACCTCCCCCACCCTCTCTCCTCCTACCCTAAAAACTCAGAAGTAAAAAAGCCATTGGTTTCTTCAATAGATCAAACAAAAGCAAAGAAGAAGAAATAATTAATAAACGACTACACATCGCTTATTTAATATTAAAATCCAAAAAATCCCATCCATCGCTCTTTCATTTCTCTCTCTTTCATTTCCTCGTTCCCTTCTCCTTTAGGTTTGCATTCTTATTCTCAACCTCTATTATTTTATACATATAATAAATAAATTATCAGTATCTTTCTGGCTGGTGCTGAGTTTGTGTAGAAGAATGCGTGATTCGAAAAAGATGGGGCTAATTCACAAACGGATGGGTTGAGATTCAAATGCCGTCGGTGTCCGATTCAAATGCAGGGATCTGCTGGTGGTAACTTCGTCATTTCAATTTCTTCCTTCCTTTCATTTCACATCCTTTCAGTTTCTGTTTTTATTTTCTTAGTTTTACAGATTTAGACACGAGCTATTTGCGATTAAATAATCTATTTTTCCCGTGTTTGGGCTGGAGCTGGATTAGATTTTGTTGTTGATTAGGGAAAGACCCACCGTTTGGTATTATCGATTATCGGTGATAAAAGAGAGTCGGATTCAAGTGTAATTTTTTTTTTTGAAAATGCGATGCTTATTTTGATTCGTTTCAAGTATATGTCTAATTGGGTTTTTCTGTTAGTAGATCTTCTAATTTGATTTATAATTTTTCTTCGTTAATCAGCTTTATTTGCATGTTTGTCTATCAGATTATTAATCATTTGAGAACTCCAATTGCTTTCCCAAGTTGGAATGAATATTTTTTTTTAGTGGGTAGGAATTAGATAGAAACGAGTTAATTTCACTAATTTATTAAGTGGGGATCGACTATTTTATTCTGAATATTTGTTGGTTGGTGATCTTTATATTGGTATAAAATGATTTATTGGATAGGCTGGCTGATATGCTTGTGAAATAATAATTTTTTGGATTTTAATAAGACCAAGGGCTTTTTAAGGGAAGTTTGAAGACATTATCATTGTACTCTGCTTTGTCTTGGCTTCATTTGCTTGTAGGTGTTTCCCCTTTAATAATAGGTGCTACATCTTGCATGTTTATTGAATTCAGAAGCAAAAAATTTTGCCCATTTCGTCTAATGATCTTTTCTCTTCAGGTCTGATGGCCTCCAGCTTGAGCAAGTCAGTAGAAAAGAAGCTTGTCATCATATGATTTGTTTCCTGCGAACTATTCCTAGATTTAAAATATCTTTTATGGGTTGAGAAGTAGGGGCGAATATGGTTTTGCATTTTAAATACTTAAGGACATGGAAGAGACACGAGATGATGCTGGTCCCGAAGAGCAAGGGCATTCTAATGCAACATGGTGGTCTTCAGATTTTATTGAAAAATTTGGTTCTGTTTCTTTAGGTTCTCATGAACAGAGTTCAAGTAATAGGGAATCGCCTAGAACTTTTGAGCAAGATGGATTGTCATCTCAGACAGCATCACAGATTTTGTGGAGCTCTGGAGTGCTTTCTGAACCAATTCCAAACGGCTTCTATTCTGTCATTCCGGTGAGGATATGTTACTTTGTGATTAATTGTACTGTACTAGCTGCTCAACTCTTCTTGTTCTTTGATTGAAATTGAGTTTCATATGATAATGGCTTCTTGCTTTCTTCCCCATGTTTATTTCTTCTTATTTATACTGATGGTTGATAGTTTTTTTTTTTTTTGTTGATATTTTCATATGATAATGGCCTCTTGCTTTCTTCCCCCTCATTATTTGCTTCTTATCTATTTTGATTTTTAATAGTTGTTTCTTTTGTAGATATTTTCACTTTAATCTATTTGTTAGTTTGAAAGCGCTTTCTATTGCTCTCCACCCTCCTTGTTCAAAGATAGATGTTCATCTTCATTTTGTGTCTTATTTAGGATATTATGATGACATTTGATGGGCTTATTAAGGATATCTATTGTTGGATTCAACAAATTTCCTCAAGCATATCATGATGAGTCAATGATATAATTTGAAATGAATGGATTTTTTTGATTGATAGATTCATTAAGGTATTACCTCTTATTTGTGGGAATGCTTAGTGATTATCACTATAGATACATTTACTCAGGTATTAACCACTTGTTTGTCTAGTTGCCACAAGTTGATTTAGTGATGTTGTTTGCTGATGTTTTGGAATAGGAATATGCTGTGTTAAAATGACAGAGCAATGATATAAAGATTTTGGGTTAGGTGAGATGTAAAAGAGAGGTTGACTCAAGTAAGGCTTTTGACTTTTAACTGAGGTGGTTAAAATTCATTTGTTAACGAAGAAGGCTTTTGCTGCAAGTTTCCCCACTCTGGTTTTTATGTTGTGAGGATCAATTGAGGTAAGGGGGGGCTGATGTGACATTTGCTTCAAAGTTTATGAAGAGCCATCCATATCTGATATCTAAAGAATTTCAGATAATGAAGAAAAGTATAACAGCTTATTCAAAATTATTATGGTACCTTTGATCTCAATTGTTTTCATCTATAAGGATTTAAACTTTGTTTATGAGGATTTAAACTTTATTTATGAGGAACAGGATCGATGTGATTGGATTACCATTTTTTCTCGAGTAAAATAAGATGGTTTTGTGTTTTCTGATTCATTATTGATACTGGGCCACTTCCGAAGTGTTTCAAAGAAGGAGTTTTGTGATGTAAGTCAGCTTGTGGCCTAGATCAACTGAGTCTCCATCACTCTAATGAAAAAAATCAAACATGAATCATACACCTTGAGATACACAGAAGGAAATAGGGGGGGCTGATGTGACATTTGCTTCAAAGTTTATGAAGAGCCATCTATATCTGATAATTAATCTCTAAAGAATTTCAGATAATGAAGAAAAGTATAACAGCTTTTTCAAAATTATTATGGTACCTTGATCTCAAGTGTTTTCATCTATAAGGATTTAAACTTTATTTATGAGGAACAGGATGGATGTGGTTGGATTACCATTTTTTCTCGAGTAAAATAAGATGGTTTTGTGTTTTCTGGTTCATTATTGTTACTGGGCCACTTCCGAAGTGTTTCAAAGAAGGATTCTTGTGATGTAGGTCAGCTTTTGGCCTAGATCAACTGAATCTCGATCACTCTAGTGAAAAAAATCAAACATGAATCATACACCTTGAGATACACAGAAGGTAAAGATAATTTTTCAGGTCCTTGTATGTCCAACATTGGATAGACTAGAATATGGAGGGCTGTAAGCATTTTCAGAGCACATGTTAATATCAAAATCTTGTTAGTGTGTGATGATAATAGATTTCATTTTTCTTAAGAATGAAAGAGCGCATTTACATCATCAAATAATGAATCAGAGCACTTCAATGCTTCTATGCCGAGAAATGTGATGGAATTTTGAAGAAAGGAAATTATTTCTTTTTGTGGATTTGATGGTTATTTACTTGTAACTGTACTCTGCCGAGGAAAAAGTAATGGCATAAAGATAGAAATTAATTGCAATTGGTTTATTGGATAAAAACTTGTTATTGAAGGAAAAAAGGGTAGCTACCTCCCTGTCCTTTATTGTTCTGTTAGCAGATATTTTCTTTACACTATTCAGGAAATGCTTTTTATCCTGGCAAAGAAATCCGGCAAGGAATCTCCACGAAGGATTCTGTAAATTCCTTGAAATGTAAAATCAGAATATATTTTATGCCTGTTTAATGCTGTTACTTGGATGATATATGGTTCATATATGTGCTGGTGTACTGACAATAACAAATGCACGATTTCTGCACTTAGATTTTCATTTGGTCTTGTTTCATATGATTGTTCTTTAAAGTAGTATTACTACTCGCAGGATAAAAGACTTAAGGAGCATTTTGACACTATTCCTACATTGGAAGAGCTTCAGGCATTGGGTGGAGAAGGTTATAGAGCTGATATTATTCTTGTGGATACTGAGAAAGATAAAAAGCTATCTATGCTGAAGCAGTTGATTGTGGCACTGGTTAAAGGATTAAATTCCAATCCAGCTGCAATGATTAAAAAGATTGCCGGACTGGTGAGAATAGTTTTTATTATTTCATTTCTTCTTTAGCCGATCTTCCTCTGGCCCACGACACCTAGTGTTCTCATTGACTGTATTTCAGATTGTTTTGTTGCCTTGTCAATAGCAATATATGGCTAGATGCATCTATTTAATGCTGTTCTTGTTATCAGATAAATTTTCTTTTCTTTGCTTTTGAAAATAAAGTTTCTTTATGGAAGCACACTATGTCAGTCATTCATGAATGACCTTTATCTTGTGAGCTTTTAAGGTGCATGCTATTTGACATATTATGTACAAAAGTTTCCTACTGTACCACTTTTAACATATTTCAGCTTCTTCTAGTGATATTGGTAACAAAAAGAAGTGTTATATCCCTTTCACTGCAGGCAATTTTCTACTGATATTTGCTAAATGTTAAGTAGTCTGAAATAAATATGGCCTGTAACATACATGAAAAGATTTTGTAAGGGAATTTTGTAGGCTAGAAGGTACATAACAAAATGCCTGTTTCTGTTTGTGCTTGCCCATGGAATAAAATTTCTAAATTTGAAATTTCAGTAATTCCAGATGTTGATAAAGTACCTTCGTAGGTCTTTATATAGTTTAATTTCAGTTCTCTGCATTAACATGAGAAATAAATAGGATAAAACCTATGGTCAATGCTGGCTAGTTTTGCCCTTGAACAATGGGACAAGGCAATAATGTCATGATCTTTGTTAATCTGTCTTTTGTACTCAGATTCCCTATGTTACTCCTACTTGGAGGTGAATGTTGGATATGGGTATGCATCCGATACAAAAATGCTTTTTTTTTTCTAAGTTTCTCCACATAGTTGGAGAATCATACCCATACCCATGTCCAGATATGTGTCAGATATGGATGTTGGATGTGTATATATGTTGGGAAAAATGAAGAGTTAGGGCAACATAGCGCATTCCTATTGGAGGTCCTTTGTAAGCATTTATTTCATCTTTTCAGTTCTAATTTGGTTGTTTATAATGATTCCTGCTATTTACCTAGGTTTCTGATTTTTATAAACGTACCACTGTGGAGAGTCCAGCAAAAGCTGTACTAGATGAAACCTCCCACATGCTTGAAAATCAAGGTGTCCAGTTGCTGGGGCAAATAAAACATGGTTTGTGTCGCCCACGAGCCATTTTGTTTAAAGTTTTAGCAGATACTGTAGGGCTTGAAAGTAAGCTCATGATGGTAAGCTCTTCTCTTTCCTCCCTCTCAATTGTCTGGTTAGATTAAATGATTTATTTCCTCTTCCATATATACATATCTCAGTTTCAAGTTTCAGACTGTGTGAAATTAGGTTGATAATATAGAAGATTTTCCAAGGCATTCTTTATTGTTGGTTGTCAGATCTTTGACTGAAAGGCTGTGCCAATTTCTTGTGTCATTCTTTCAGGGTTTGCCAAATGATGGGGTTATTGAGTGCGCAGATTCTTATAAACACATGTCTGTGATAGTTGTGTTAAATTCTGTGGAGCTATTAGTTGATCTTATGCGGTTTCCGGGTCAGTTGATACCTAGATCAACAAAGGCTATTTTTATGACCCATATTTCAGCAGCAGGGGAGAGTGATTCTGCTGAAAATGATTCCTGTGATTCACCATTGGAGCCAAATAGTCCTCTCTATGGACTTTCTGAGAAAGTTGAGCCTGACAGGTCAGCAGATGACATTTGACACATTCCAATATTGCACATACTATCCTTTTGAGCGTGTTTGACATAATGTACTAGGTCAGAAGTGTTTGTGAGATGTTTAGAAAGATAATATATTTTGATAAGTAAAATATTATAATTCTAGTTTGGGTTGCTGCAGTGCTGAAAAATTGAGAACCTTCAGTTCCATTCAAAATTAGATCAGGTCTTGTGACATCTCACAATCTATGAAGCACAGACACTTCTGTCAAGTGAGCATCCAAGTATCGGACACAGCATGATAGAATACATATCAGATGCGAGGACACATCAAAAATAAAACTAAAATAAATGGCAGAAACATGTCAGGATATGATTGGACTTGTTTGGACTTGGCTTGACATGCCTAGAAATGTGATGAAAATCTTTTTCTTTTTTCAATTTTCCCAAATTTGGAACTACAATGAGCAATTTTTTCTGAAGGAATTTAATTTAAAATTTTTGAAAAGCTATTTGCATATTAATGTTTTATTGAAAAATATCAATTTTACTATTTTATTGTATAGTATTATATAAAAAAATTTATTTCTGAGTCTTGTCATAACTGTGTCTTAAAATTTTTAGAAATTGCAATATTACTGTTTCTATGTTGTGTCATGTCATACCCGTTTTATCTGTGTGCCTGTGCTTCCAAGCTCACAAGATAAAATACCTGCTTGATTGAATATTTAATATGCCATAGCATTTCTGATAATTTCTAATTTTATATATTTACTTATTTTGCTTCCTTAGTCTGTCACATAGTGAACCGAACATTGCTACGACTTTCTGGCGTCGAAGCCGAAGAAAGGTTATTGCTGAACAGCGGACCGCCAGTTCCAGGTTCCTCTCATGCCCTTTTGTGTTTTGGATTTGATATGTGCTAAAAGTGAATGGTGTGATCTTATTATTATATGGTTTGTGTTTTATTATGACCGGATATTCTTGTTGGTCCCTGCACTTTTTATTAAATAGTTATAGATGGGATGCCATAGCAATGCAGTGATGTAGAACAGGTTGGAGAACGAGAATACAATAGTAATGTATAGGGAAAATCGGAGGTATGTGGCAACAATTCAGGTGAAATGAATGGAATTGGAGAGGAATAGAAGAATTAGAGAATAGGGAAGAAACTCAATAGGAGAATATCTCAACATTGGTCATGGTAAACCTAATTGACCCTATTACAAAGCAGAATACCAATATCACCCTAAAATCCTGATACTTGGAAAATAATTAAAACTAATAACTATATAAATAGACAAGGTAACCTAAATCTATACAAGGAGGACAATAGAACTGAACGTTACAGAATTTGAGGCTAATTCATTTCTTTTCTCCTGCATCATGTTGGCAGTAAGTTGTATTAGAGTATGTGTTAAGTAATTCTTGCTCTTTTAAATTTTTAATGGCTTTGCAGTCCAGAGCATCCATCTTTTCGAGCACGTGCAAGGTCCAAGCTAAGTGGTGATAGGAATTCACATAGAGATTTTGGTGATGATATTGCTGCATCAAGGTTCCTTTTGATTGGATTCTTTTTCATTAAATCTAATCTACTTTTTTCATTCAGAAATTGGTTCTCATGTTTCCTGAAAAACATATATTTGCCATGAGTAGTGATGATAAGGCTGCAGTATATGCTTGTGTCTTTGATTTCAAAACATGCAAATCTCCATCCTCCCTCCCCCAAACTCTTCTGTTGCTGCAAAACTTCTTTCATTTGGGTATTAGAGTTGGATGTAGAGAGGATGTGGAGCTGAGTTTGGAGTTTCCTTAAAACAGATTTCTTTCCATAACTGTATTTTTATTCATCATACCAGTATTTCAAGATAAATACTTGTGTTCTGTGTATAAGCATTTGTTCAGGTAATCTGGTAGTGTTATCTTGCTTGGCAAGCCGGTGATGTTCTGAATTCAGATGTCTGTTTTTAGTTTAATATGCTTACCTTGGCTTTAATGAAAAGAATGTTCTGGTCTAATGTTAATCTCATTTCATTCCCTTTCCTGTGTTCTGTAAATTAACTTTAGAATTAAAAGTCAAATTGTTGACAAATTTTAGTGCTATCTTTGAACTGTAGATCTAGCTATAGATCAGATGGTGCATCAACATCTGAAGCTCGTAGAATAAGGAGAAGAAGCATTAGCATGACTCCAGAGATCAGTGATGATATCGTAAGGTTGATTATATTTCTTGTTAAGAGTTACTTCTTCTTATGCTTGACTGATCTAGCTTTCTTTCTCTCACTCATTTTCCTAGCATTTCTGTTTTTCTTCTGGTTCTAGTATTAAGATAACTCATTTCTATTTCCAAGGTGCCTTCCCAGATTTTCTTTTTGGTTTAGCTCAACCATTCTGGGCCTTAATTAAAATGGATTTTTAATTTACAATTCACTAAAAAGAAGGGCCAACAGATAGAAGTTTCTTTGGAGCCTTGAATATCAATAACTTCCTTAAAGGTGCTAATATGTTGAAAATCTTTTAAATGAACTTTATCTGAAGTGCATAAATTGATGTACTCAGGATACTTGCTGTGAGTAATTAGATGTGATTTAAGGTTGTCAGGTTCTAACATGTACCCTAGAGTTTCGTTATATAGTTTGTTCAAACTGGAAATCTCTTGGACATTTTTCTTACATTCAAAAAAAGGTGGGGACAGCACAAAAAATGTGGATATACAATTCTTTTGTTAGTGGGGAGGGAGCACAAATTTCCTTAAGTCTGGTTTGCTTGTCTACAATTGTGAGAGATGGTTCAGTGATAAATCTTAAAATTTAAGCCATCCTGCCTTTGACCCTTCTTTCTTTTTTCTCCAAAATGTAGAAAAAGAAAAATAGTATGTATCCATTTGATCAAATAAAAATCTAATTGATTGCTGATTTCTTGCAGTCTTAAACCAGTGTATTGGGAACATATTTGCTCAGGCTTATGTTACAAACAAAATTAGTAGTATAATGAGGCACATGGGTCTTGCTGTTATGGCCTACGTAATTATCATGCAAGTTACACAGTTTCTTTTTATGCAAGGTGTCTACTAAGTATTAAATCTAGTGCTACCAATCTCTTCAGATTGACCCTTCGGTTTGCATAATTTTTACTTTCTACAGCTAGAATTGTTTTAAATTATGCCACTTAAACAAGTTATTCTCCAACTTTTGAGCCCTTGAATATGAACTTGAATTTATCTCTTCATGTTTTCCAGTTCGCTCTTGTCATAAACCTTCTTACCTTAGGGTTCCTTTAGCTTTAGAAATTGTTTTGTACTTTCTGTTTCCTGTTACGCTAAGTATGATCATTGGTCAACAAGATAATGTAAATAACTACATTTGGCAAATTGGAACATTGGTTTTCCAACATGGCCAAATAGTTGGAGCAAATTTATGTAAATCTCCTCTTTTGCTGAAAATTGGTAAACAAAGATTTTCATATTTGGTTATTATACCCTTATTTGATTTTTTTTCCTGGGTAAAACTGGAGATGTCAAAGGGAAACATTTTCTAAACATCTAATCTTCCTCTTTTCTTTTCTTTTTTTCTCCTTTATTCTCTTCCTTTATATAGAAGTTATTAATTTGTCAATTGCATCAAGTATTTTTATTGTTTGAACCCTATGTAATGGATAGAAGAATCTAGTTTATCTTTTTCTTTTAAAAATTTATTCATGGGTAATAGCTTTGGAATTAATCATAATTATCCTTGTCAACAACCTTTTGTTCTAGTAGCAAGAGGCTTGTGTGGCATGACAGCTTGGGTTCAAACCCTAGCATCCCTAACCCTATTATCAAATGAAACAAAAAACTAGTCTCTTATAGGCTTCATATGAAGGTGGCTTCTTGCTTTTGTTCATATTAATTTTAGATATTGAACTGCACAATTAATGTTTAAAATGACCTTGTCTAGTTGTTTACCTTAGTAGACTTTTAGTTTTCAATCCACTAATATATTTTGATAAAGCATACCAAGTGATGCCTATATTTATTTGTTTGCTCCTTGGTGTTACCTGAACGTGCATTTTGCTGCATATTTTCTGAAACTTTTGGGATATTTTTTTTGGCAGGGCATGCATTCTGTTATGTAGTTGTTTAACTTGAATTATGTCTGTATTGTTTCAGGGCTGTAAGAGCTATGAATGAAACATTGAAGCAAAATCGTCTTTTGCAAGAGCGCAAGGAAGATAGATCTTTTTCCCATTCTTCAACTGATAGGAGTCCAGATCTTCAGGAAAATGTACGTGTCTTTTACAAAAAATTTACTTTATCATGGTGGGATGTTCTGCACTTGCACAAGTCTTTTTCCCTATCCCTTCAAGAAGGCAAACATGCCTTTCACCATTTATGCCTATACAGTTACATTTTTTTTGCACCACTGTCGATCATTTCAGGAGATGTTGTTTAATGGACATAATATGAGTCTCACTTGATAATTACAGTTTGGTTTTGTTTTAAATTAATTGCATTTTTTTGGGGATTGTATCTATTGTTATATGGTATTTGTTTCTATTTTCTGATATAATCATTTCGGGTTTAGAATTTTATATATGACTGGGTGGGATTCTTTGACATTAGTGTAAAATTGAAGTAGTTTTTACACATTCTCATAACGGATTATATGATTCATGTTTTATTAACATTGATTATGCATGTCGAGTTTTGAGTAAATAAAATGTCTGTGTTCGATGTAATAGATTCCTACCATTAAGTATATATGAAAAAAAATGTAGTTTTCTCAATCAATATTATGGAGTTATCTAATTGATTTGAAATTTACATGCATGATAAATATGATTATACTGCTAAATCCAGTAGTTGATTTGTTAAAATATTAATCATATAAAAGTTATGAAGGTGTGTAAAACTAATACAGTTTCATATTAGTGTAAATGGATCTCTTTTCTCTCTCTCTGTATATATATAGACACACACACACACACACACATAAAAGATATTGACTGTATTTGCTTAGACCTCTAATCAGTTTGGGACTCCTAGTTATAGGGAAGCTTTCAGATTTGTGCAGTTACTTTTGCTGCTATAGATGTTGGAAAATTCCTTTCGACATGAATTATATTTCCTTAAAATGTGGAGAGGGACAAGAAGTGCTTTTTATCTTCTCTGTTAAGAGTCACATTTTGATGATTGTTGCTCTGATGCCTTACCTGATTTATGCTTGTTTCTTATCTGTTTCTAATGTTTGTAAAGTTATTACATCAACACAGGAAACTTTTTCCTCTTGCACTTGTTTATTTCCCTAATATCATAAATTTGTGCTACTGGTTTTAAAATAAGAAAGTTGTACTCTGTTTTGTTACCATTTGCACAGTGCGAATATTCCATAAAAGAATTGATTGCAATAGAACTAATCTATGCACAGATTATATGCAAATTGCCATAAATAGGTACATTAACTTTTGTTATTTTCTTTTTGTTGTCTTAATTCCACAAAATCTTTGTTTAGTGGCAAGGCTTTAAAACAGAAAACTGGAACATGCTTTCCTTTTGAGAGGATGTGGTTGAATACAATTAATAGGTCATTGAAGTTTTCTTCTTGTTCTCTTAGGCATCAAACTTCCATCTTGATGGCCACAATAAAATTGCTGGCGGGAGCTCTGCATTGTATAACCTTTCTAGGGACGAAATAGATTCTCAAAGAGCTATATCACTGCCATCATCTCCACATGGCTATAGGAGTCGAACTTCAGAGAGAATTGGAGTTTCAGGCTATGTAGCAAATGATGAAATGGTAGCAACATGGAATAAAATTCTTGAATCTCCAATGTTCAACAATAACCCTTTATTACCTTACACTGAATGGAATATTGATTTCTCCGAATTAACTGTCGGAACTCGTGTTGGGATAGGTAAGCACTCTTCTCAACTTTCTATGGTATAATTGCTATGAACTTACCTGCGCCTGCTTCATTTAGATTAATGCATTACATTTTCTTTCTCATATTTCGCAGAACAGTTGCCTCTTTTTTCTTTCTTTCTGTTGGGTTGTTTTTTTTTTTGGGGGGGGGGGTGGGAACTGGTATAGAACAAAATGCTAAAGCACTGGCTGTCCTAAATGCTACTTTAAATGCAGCAGCATTTGAATAAGACGATAATGCCAATTAAAGGTTTCTTTAGTCTAACTTTGAAATGAATGGTGACATTGATATGATGCTTACAGAAAATTAGATTGAGAAGATACTGATTGTCAAAATCAATTTCACGAGAATGGTCAGGAATTAAACTTATAAATATCAGGCACTTGAATCAGATGAATATTAGAGAAACCACCAGACTGATGGTTTTATCATGTTTCAAGTTATAGGCTAAATGCTGTTACCTCACTTTAGTGAAGTTTAATCTTTTTTGCCTTATATTTATATAGGGAATCTCCACTCTTCATTTTAGGTTGGATGCTTAGTATGATATTGAAGTACATGGTCTTTGTTAACCTCTCAATTGTTTAATATGTGACCTGTTTTGTTTTTTCACTAGTTAGGTTAGTTGTACAATTGGTATTGCACTTGTACTTGAATCTTATGCGGTGGTCTCCTGAGTCCTGAACCTCTTCTTTTCAGAGTTTCTGGTGCTTTTTTTATTCAAGTTGGGCCTTCTCATCTATTGTCAATTGTTTTCTCCAGTTGAATGCATAAGAGAGGCTATTTTGTACATCATTAATTTTCAAATTGGGTTTTTTTCTTTGTATATTTATGCATGTATATATTTCTAATTTTTGTATGCTTTTGGACAAAATAGAGGAAGTGTCATCTAATTTTTTCTGTTCATTTTGTTTACCCCCTTTTTTTAGGTGTCAGTTGTGAAGGTTATAAAATGAGACCATATAAACAGAAAATTTTAATCATATGCTTTAATAGCCTCTGCAAACTATATCAGAAAACCATATGAAAAGCCATTGGACACTGCTTTTATTGATTTGCCTGACAAAGCATTAATATTTTGTGCTTAATTATGGATAGAAATACCATCTTTCTAGAAAACTCTCACTGAGCAGGTTGTATTTCTATCAACATTTTGTTGTGTTTATTGTCCAGGGTTTTTTGGAGAAGTCTTTCGGGTGTATGGAATGGAACAGATGTTGCAATCAAGGTGTTTTGGAGCAAGATCTTACTGCAGAAAACATGGAAGATTTCTGCAATGAGATATCCATTCTTAGGTATCCTTTTGTCCATATGTTCCAAAGTTATTAATGTTTCCTGTTTAAATATCTTTCTGATAATGCTTGATTCAACTGTGTTTCTACATGTTTGTGATTCCAGCCGACTTCGACATCCCAATGGTACATTTCTATGGCCTTCTCTAGAATTTTAATTTTTAGGTTTGTCTGGGATTGTCTTGTAGTCCAACCGGAAATAAAACAAACAGAAAATGAAGTAAAATAAATAAATAAACACTGGCGGTGTGTCTTTAGTAAGTTATCTCATATATACAAGATTCCTATTGAACCATAAGAAACATTGGCAAGTTTGCTTTGTTTCATCATCAAGTAAATCAAGGAGTTCTGCTTTTTGCAGTTATCTTGTTTCTGGGGGCATGCACAAAGCCACCACAGTTGTCGATGATTACTGAATACATGGAGATAGGATCGTTGTACTTTTTGATCCATCTGAGTGGTCAGAAAAAACGATTGAGCTGGCGGAGGAGACTGAAAATGTTGCGTGATATCTGCAGGTTTGTTAGGCCTGTGCATCAATTACAAAGTGCATATCTTTCTTTGCCTTCATATTTGAAAGGAATATAGTGCAATTAAGAAGATTTTTTCTGAAGTTTTATATTTACACCTAGAGTCTGAACATTCTTGTACTCAAGCTTGTTGAGTTTGTAGAAAAACAATTTATTTTCAAATATATTTGGACCTGTATAATTAGGTTAATTGGTCATGTTGGGATGAATGAACTGATGGTTTGTGCATGAATAAATTTTTTTAAGTAGAACAAAAAATGTGATGCTGACTAGATTTTTCTCTTTGTTCATATAGGGGGTTGATGTGTATGCATCGGATGAAAATTGTTCATCGTGATCTGAAAAGTGCAAATTGCCTTGTGAATAAGCACTGGACTGTTAAGATATGTGATTTTGGTCTGTCCAGAATAATGACCAGCCGACCTATGAGAGACTCCGCATCTGCTGGAACGCCTGAATGGATGGCTCCTGAGCTCATTCGAAATGATCCTTTCACTGAAAAATGTGATATTTTTAGCCTTGGAGTGATAATGTGGGAACTTTGTACTTTAAATAGGCCATGGGAAGGTGTACCACCAGAAAGGGTATGATGCTGTATGCTTGTTACTTGGTCATTCTCAAAACATGAGTTTACCTTATAGATATATTTCCAATATTGGAAGATATATACATATTCATTTTGCTATACTGGTTCAGGTAGTTTATGCTGTTGCAAACGAAGGATCAAGGTTGGAGATTCCCGAAGGTCCACTAGGCAGGCTAATTTCAGGTACACAAGACAATGTTTTCATACATTTTTACTGGATTTTTTTTTACTTATTGATCTCATGGACCACATTTGGGGGGTGGTTGAATTTGTTGGGTACACAGATTGTTGGGCAGAACCGGAAGAGCGGCCGAGTTGTGGGGAAATACTATCGCGCTTGCTTGATTGCGAGTACTCTCTCTGCTGATACCATTACCATTCTGTTTGTATAGAAAACCTGGTAGAGGTGTTAACAGTGTTGTCGGCTTTTCGGGTTGTATTATACTTTTCTTTTTGTTCTTTCTATAATTTTCCCGGTCATTCTAAAAACAAGATTTTCTTTTAGAGTTTTTCATTCTCATGTGGTGTGGTACGTGACTAGCAAAAAAAAGAAAATGGAAGAGGAAAGTCAAAAACTTTGTAATTTACATCTTCTCCTGCTGGTAGAGAGGGTTGGCAGTATACAAAGATGAAATCCAGACCAGCTAATGAATCTTTGCCTTTTTTCTTATAATTAGTTTTTGTTTGTTTGGGTACATGCTATGCTTTGCGGCGACTCTTGAAAGTAATCCTACTGGGCATAATGTGGGTTCAGTTTCTGATCCTTGTATGATTTCAATGGCTGGCGGCCCTGCACTTGAGTATCCAAATGTGTTTAAATATCATGTGAGGTTTCTATTTTAAAATTTAGTTTGGGTTTTATTTGAACATGTATTGTTGTTGTAAAAGAAAAGAAGGAACTCCTCACAATTCTACTTTGATTCTTATAAGAATCTACAATCTTTTGCACATGATGCAAAATGCAATTTGTTTTCTTTAGAAGACTGCAATGCCAAATAAATTTTCCTTAGAAGATAACATTCTTCTTAAATATTAGTATATTTTTATATATTAAATTAAACGTTAAACTGAATTGATAGAAGAAAATAGTTTGAGACCCTCACAATTAGAAGTTGCCTTTTTGTCGACTGAAAGAGGCAGTTATTACTATTTTCCGTCTGTAAAACCAAATTGCCCAAGAAAACAAGAACCCAACTCTTGGCCACTTGCACCCACCACACAACAATTCTCCCACTGGAGATGAGTTGGAACAACCAGAGAATGAGAACTGTGTCTATGACTATGATGATCATGCTTCCGACTTTAAATCACAATCCGTTACCAACGCCAATAAGATTACCCTCTTTGAATTCACTCTCCAATTCCGCCACTTCATATTTTAAGGTCTCATGGCAGTCCCAAGCAATGCTCAGTGACTCATTTAAGCAGGTTTGCCGTGCAAATAATGCATCATCTGTTGAAATGATGATGAGGGTCTTCCCAGTCACCCTACACAATGAGGCTGGTCTGTGGTATGATCTACACATAGAACCATACCCTTCACTGGGTTGGGCAGAAATCAAGGCATCTTTTCTGCAGGCGTATCGTAAAACCCAAGTGAAAGAGCAGCTGAGGAATGAACTTGGCATGATGAATCAAGGCAGTGAGGAGTGTGTTCGCTCGTATTTCCTGAGACTGCAATGGCTTTTACAGAGATGGCCAGACCATGGGATCTCAGAAATTTTGATGAAAGACATATTTGTTGATGGACTGAGGAGGAATTTCAGGAGTGGATAATTCCTCCAAAACCTGAATCAGTAGGGGAGGCGTTGAGGCTTGCATTTGCTTGTGAGCAACTCAAAAGCATCAAAGTTTGTTGGAGGAAGAAGGAATGCATGGAGGGTCAGGGTGGTGTTGAAGAAGAGGAAAATGATGAAAGAGTGTCAGTTTGGAAAAAGCAGCTTCATAGAACGAATAGCCTCCTTACCAGATACTCTAGTGCAGTGTTATTATTATTATTTTTTACTATATCATTTCCTTTTCTTCTTACAATTAGCAGTTGCTTATTTTATAATATATATACTAGAATTGTATCTCCTGTTTATTTATTTATAATTAATTTATTTAAGGATTATTATTTAATATAACTTCAGAAATAAGTCGAGGAAAACACCATGATTGTTATGAGTTAAGTTTTACTTCGTCACCTTTTCATCTATTTATATTTAATACAATCATCATCACCATCTAAATATGTAAATTAATTTATGGATATCCATTAAACTCGATTCTTATTTACATATATTATTATTTTAGATAAGATTATAGAATTAAAAAATCCACTGAAATTAATACTTAAAAATATAGACTAAAATTAATGGTTTGTCAATAATGTTGGGTATGCAAGCAAATCATAATTAAGGAGGATTGTGGATTCTTCTTGTGTCAAATGGTAAGAAATTCAGTGCTCTTAAGACTTTAACAAGTTTTGTGGATGAAGAAAATAATGTTAAGAGAATTTATTTTAATTTAAAGTTGGACTAAACTTGATTATGAATTTAGCCGATTATTAAAATAAAACTAATAGAAGAATGTTACTTTAAAAATGTATATTGAAAGAATAGACCCAGACCCTAAAAGAAATAACACTTGTTCTTCTACTACAGAGTTTGAAATAAAACAATGGGTTCATAAAGACGATGATTCACATAAAAAAGGAGACGGATTCACAAGCATGAGGCAAAAGAGAAGCTATATAAAATTCTTTTTGAAAGTAGAAATCAATTGTAAACAATTTCAGGGTAGTAATTTAAGAAAAATTATGAAGGAAACAAAAATGAAGCCAAATAAAAAGGCGAGAACCCCTTGATGTTGTATCTGCTATGAATCGATTCTTCAGTAAATTTACTTGCTTCAGCAATAGGGTTTGTGTAAATATTGAAAAAGCAACAGGGAAGACATTTAAGCAGGTTTGCCAAAGTTTGCGGTGAAAATAAAGCATGTCTGTCGAAATGATGATGAGGATCGAACAGGCTGGCCTTGGCTACAACCATACCCGGTTGGGAAGAAACCTTTCTGCGGTGAGAGAGCAGTATTTGTTGTTGATGTAGCCGCGAAAACCAGAATCTAAGGCTTGCATGAGCAACTGAAATGCATTCAATGAACAGTAACCCAGAAATGGAAAGGATGTTCCATTCACCTTCTGCACACAAAGTATATCACTTGAAACAGCCAGCAATAGCATTCCATTGGGCATTTCTCTAACTAATAACTTACCCAGCAGTCGATAGCTATCAGTATTAATATGCTAATTGCTTTACAATTTCAAAACTGACGATACAAGCAATTTTCAATGTAAATGTCATATAGGAAATAGCTCCAAGGCTTCTATCATGGAATGAAGAAAATATATATATTTCATGTGTGCTGATGGCATGCAGTTCAACTGCCCCTCAGATTCATTCCATCCATGTAAACATCATTCCTTCAACAAAGAATTGAAGAAAGAATTGAAGTTAGCAATTGATGCTCAATTAAAAAATCAGGATAATGTTGAAGTATTTCCCAGATAGACGATCTCTGTATCCTTGTCATCATTCTAAGCTGTACACATCAAAATAAAAAGAGACAAGTAAGACAAGTAATATCTAATCTGTGGAATCCAAGAATAAAATTTCGAATCTTGACTACACCCTTGAAGTTATGTCTTGTGCCAATAATACAAGGATCTGATGTCATCTTCGACGCCAATAAGTTTCCCACAATCCAGAAGAGATGACATAATACTTCATTGATCCATTACAATAAAGAAACCAATTCAGCACCAAAAGCTCTACCATATCTGTACCGCTTCTGACCTAGTTGCAGCAAGGCTTCAATTTGGCGACTTTTCTTTCCTTGAGGTCAATCCAGATTGTAAACACTGAATCATGTTTTTTCGTTCCAGGACACCTGAATCATGAACTGTGGATGTATAACTCTTTCCAGCATCACCATAATTTAAGGCAGTGAACTTAAGCAGAGAGAGGCTTTATAGGTCTTGCAGAGAAGCAACCAATAAAGCATAACCAGTCAGTCAATCCTTAACACCATCATGGTTTCATGATTGGCTTCATGCCATGTGCCTCCAATCAATTTGTCTACAAGGGGCGAATTGCATGTCAAAGCATGCAAATTAAGTTATTAAGAATGATGCATCAAGGTAGCTATCTAAAAGAGGGGAAGCAAGAACTATTTAGTTTAGCAACTTTGTTAGGAAGTCTGTTAAAGTGATGTGAAAAAGAAAATCAGAATAATAAGAATCATAAATCAAATTTAATGTACAAATGAAGCCTAACAAAAGCAATAAATCCCTGGTTGTATCATCTCAATAGCAATTATAAAGCCAGTAGCGTGCCTCAGAGAATCTTTAAAATTGGGGAGGAAAACAAAAAAGAAAGATGAACCAACAGGCTATAGGCAGACTGGGTAAATAATAAACCTAAAACAGAACATTTGAAATGCATATGCATACCTTATTTTTGCGCTGAAATCTAGAAATTCAGAAACAGCCATGTTTTCTCTGCATCTGTGCCTGCTCCATTACCTGACAAGAACAAAAGCCTATGACCAGACTGGAAAGAGGCAAAAAAGTTGAGAACTAATGAGTGAAAAAAAAGAGAAGAAAAACCTTGTCGCAGTTTTCTTCATTATCGATTTGTATCCCTCTTATCAATTTTTCTTGCCTTATAAAGGGGCATTAGCAATGATGCAACATAACAACGACAGCCTGCTTAATACGATCAGTACATGGGGATGATTTCAAATCGCTCCTTGTTACAGAAACTTGGGAGATGGAGCTCTCATTGCTCGTCCATCATGCTTCCAGGTTGTTTGCCTGAACTAGCATTTGATCTTCCTCATCCTTGAAATTGTAGGATGGAAGAAATCTGGATCAGCAGCAGCTGCTTGAGACTGCATCTCTCAATGGCATGACAATCCTAATCCCTCACTACCAGCATTCTCAACCCATGCTTTTGTGAAGATACTACTGTCCACAGCCAAACTTTCTCCAGAGTGTTCTCTAAGCTTCAGTGGCTCCTCTGAGACAGGTTATCTACTGACATTCTGGAACTGTCAAGGTAACACAAGCAGCAGAGAAATCAACAGACCAGTCTCTGACTCTGCAGTCCTAAATCTATCTGATATACAACTTGTCTTCTAAAACACCACCAGGCCATTTCCCTTCATCCATTTGTGCATATGCTCCCTTCTGGCAAATTGTGAAAAGAAGGAATTTTAGGAAGCTGCAGCAATTGTTGCAGTTGGCTCTGGGATGCAAGTGCTGTGAAGTCAATAGTTATCTCTTATGACACAGTCCATCAACAAAGTAGGAAAGAAAGAAGGAATTTTTTTATTGAAGATGAAAATCAAAATTTACATGAATAATATGATTATACACACCGCTGGGCAACTCTTTGCATTTCAAATTGATGTCAAATTACTATCACAAAGTACCCATATTTTATCAGCCTATCACTTGATATCAACTTGATCAAAAGTGAAAACACGCATTCATTCAATTCTTTAACAGTAGAAAAGCCTTCAGACATACTCTAAAAGGTTATATGAGAGCTGATGCTGAAAAGCTAACACCAAACAGGTATAAGCTCTATAAATCTTTTGGTTGAAGAGAACAAGATAAAACAAACATCCGAAAACAAATAAGCTTCTACAGGTGAAGTCAGTGTTTAGGACATGCACAATATATGCCTGTAGAAGGGTACAAGAAAACCACCTCTGCAGTGCTTTTGTGCAGCTCGGGCAGCTGCTTCAGCAGAAAGGCAGCGCTCTCCTGACACCTGGTTGACAATTCCACCCGATCAACGATTTGCCATTCTCTTTTGGCATAGAAAGGATACACTGCTTTCCAGCAGGAAAGATCCTGCAAGCTGCTTTACACTTCTCAAAGCACCATTTGTGAGTGTAGAGGCGGCTTTCCTGAAGCAGTATCTTTAAGGGGTTTCTCTTTGAAGAAGCTTTTGCCTACGGAAGACTTCAAGCCAAACACTAACCAGCTGCTTGCTATAGCACGTATATCACGACTTGTATGCACACAAATTTTTTCCTTCACAGTTTTCCCTATGCTAAAAAATTAATAAAAAAGTCATTGTAGCCAGTTTATTTAACATACAAAGAAAAAACTTACACATACTGTGCAAGTACATTATGGAAAAATATATACGGTAGACAAAAACAAGTACCTGATGAACGAACTGCAAGTAGATCAGTTGAAACAAGCCAGAGACGAACACAAGGCGCAACACTGAGTCCCATCTTTCCCATCGAATCCTATAAATTTCAATATGACAATACAATACAGCCATATTAGTGCCACAAATATGCATTATAGAACAAATTCATATTAGGACCAAGATGGATAATAATCATGAAAGCATAATACCAGCACCATGAGTTGAGTGTGCTAAGCCCTTCCTTTGTCCCAGCAAAAGGATTTCAAGGATTTCAACTGGGAGACCCACAACTTTTTTTGGCTAGAATCGCCTGAAGTGGTTCAATTAAAGACAGTCCGTATAAAGCTCCCGCTAAAACCCAAACATCAAAGAGTTGTACAAACTAAAAGTCCTGCTCAAGCCTAATAGTCTACTTCATCCTTCCTGATTGATGTCTCTGGCACTCCATGCTCTACTTCCTGTAAACTTCCCAGTGGTAATAGTCAATTACGCACAGCTCCGAGTCCCTAACATGCACCAGCAACTGTTAGGACTCCTTCAGTAGCTTCTCCAGCAAAAAACAAGCAGTTCTCAACAGGCCTGCCCAGCATATCATAGTCTTCTCCAGATGCTCCAATGGCAACATAGGAGTAAGCACCGTAACTGAAAGGATCCCTCCCCAATCAGTTACAACTGAGGCAACAGGATCAGGAACTGAAGCCTCACCAAAAAGTTTTCGGAGAATAAGTACAGCATGGTTTACATGATCTGATGAGCTCATAGTTTGACCATCAATAGCTGCCTTACCAGCCACTAAGGCTATAAGAACAGGAGCCCCAACAGTTTTTGGACATTCCAAAACATAAAGCAATGGCCTCTACTATCTGTTTCCTCAGCAGTCACTCCAAAGTAATCCACAGTATCATCCCAAAAAACTTCTGGAAATTCCAAAACAACTTTATTAAGTACTCCAAAACCAAGTTGCTGTATGGAAGAATGTTTCCATTGGGGCAATGGAGGAGAAAACTTTATGGCTCCTGCTTTCAAGCAACCAAGTGGCACAGTGATCAGCACAGCATCTCCTGAAAATTCACTGCCATTTGACGTTGAAACTTTGACCTGCCTATGATGACTATTATCAATCCCAGGGTCCTTTGGGCCGTATGAAATATTTGAGACTACATGGTTCAAGTGGATCAGAAGTCCTTCTCCAAGAGACTCAACCACCTTACTGTAACCTCCTTTAATCATACAATGGGCTCCTCCAAAGCCGCCATAACATCATCTTGATTCCAATTGGGAAGAGACACTTCCTTAAGCGGAGCAGCACAGCCATACTCCAAGTGGGCATAGTGCCAATTCATAACCCTTCTCTCAAGAGGACTCAAAATCTCCCCTTCAGAACATTTTTTTCCATTGCTTGCTTTCAAGTCATAGACAGCTCCACTGAAGAATGTGATTCTATTTCTTCAATATCAGCTCCTATTTCTTCCATCCGATGCGTTTTTAGGGCAAATTCTAAACCATCCTCAAGAGAAATTGTCATTGCTTTTTGACCTTTTTGAGCAACAAGAAACACCATATCATCAAGAAGACTATTGTATTCAGCTTCCAGAGCATCATCCAGATCAGCAGGAACCTTTTGACCAGATACAATGTCATAAAGAGGACAGGAACTATTCAACACGTCAACTCTAGCCCCAACTGTGCACAAATCAGTGAGGATGGATCTGGTCTTCTATTAGTTGACACATCGCCTCAACTCCAGTAATAATGCTAGCCCCAAGGTCCACGGTACTGAAAGAGAGAGCAATCAGTATAAACACGACCTCCTATCCTATCCCTAGCCTCAAGTACTACTACAGAAATCCCTGACGTTTCAAGTGGCGTGCAGCAGTCAATCCAGCAGGACCAGCTCCAACAATTATGATGTTCTTTCTGACCTCTGATCACCCTGCAGTTGATGATTCCCATCAGGTTTATCATAAGTTGCAGACTGAACATAATGAGAGTCATTTCTTTCTTCTGGAGTTATACAGGGGCTATTCCCATGTCAATAGCATCACAAGATAGATCTGCACTTGGAACCTGCGAACTAATCAATAAAGGGTTTAGTTTTGCACTGATGCTGCCATTTTGCTGGCAATTATCACTTGGGTGTTCCTTTTGTTCTTTTCCGCAAGGTAATTCTGATGTGATCGAATCAACCAACACTTCAGGTATTGTGGCTTCAGAAGCCTGGTTTTCATCATCAACTCTAACACCGACTTTGCATCCATTGAGGCTTCAGAATTCTTGACCTGGCCAAGGATGAAGGCAACTCCATCCTCTGAATCAGCAACAGAGGCCACAGAATTGCCATAATTTTTTTTTCCTTAGAAGCTTGCGGTTATCCTTAACCCTAAGCTCAGCTTTTTCTTTCTTTGAAGCAATTCCAAAGTTTATGTAACCCTGCAAAGAGAGGTTATCCAAACTTCAAGATCAACATACTTTACAAAGGTACTAAAATAAGAGAAATTCAAAAAAAAAAAAAAGTATCCATCAACAAACATATGGATAAATTTCACTCATTCAAGAGCAAACACTTACACCCTGATCAAGAAATGCATATATCTCCCTGATTAGGGAAGCTCGGGGTGGTTCACCCTCTGAAGGAGTGTCAGTAACACCACACTCAGCAAGAGGCAAAATGCGGTTAACATCTTACTCCAAAGACCTAAGATATGATTCCTGCAGCACCAAGAAATTAAATTCCATTGAAGAAAACATAATTTTTTAAAACAGAAAATCTGAATGCAGCACAATGGAAACTAGCGATCATACAGCTCCTATCAAAGAAAGTGACCAGTACAAATCCTTAAAGTTTATGAATATATAGATGCCAAACCACAGATCACAAAAAATAAAATTACTACAAAAAGATGCTACCTGGCACCCAGGTCTCAATGTAATTAATGTTATAGTTTAAAACAAAAACAGAATGAGAGCATAAAAAGGAATCCACTCATAAACATTCATAACAATTACAAACAGCAAACAAAATTATATAAATATTCACAAACCTGCATTCCAAGTATTCCTGTAGCCCACCTCTACCCTTCAAGACCTCCTTAAATTTGATCTTCTCAACTGGTCCCACAGCACGAGCTTTCAGTCCAGATGATACTGCTGCCTCATCAAACTTCTCTTTTGCTCTAAAGGAACGATCACTGTCTGCAAACTGTTGATTTCCAAAAAACCCTTGCTCATTTAGCAAATTCTCCCAATCAGCATCCCCTTCATAAGCCATATCTCCATGTCTACGCTTTTTAATACTGCGCCCCTCGCTGGACAGCTGATGACATACTGTCTTTGATTTCAGAACTGGGGAGAGAGATGCATCTTCATGAAAACTTTCATTTTCATCAGGTGTTGATGTGGGAGAATCAACATTGGCCTCTTTGCTGATGAAAAGGTATCATGGGTGGGACCACAAGCACCATGGCATGCATCTTCAGAAGGTTGACGGAGAGCAGAGTTGCACCTCTGAATGGAGGCAACAAATTCATTGGGATGAACAGAGTTTCTAAAGAGTTTTCCTCAGCGCAAGCATTTGGAACATCAGTGCAAGTCTCTTCCATCTTCAGTGAATCAACAACAGACGGTAACAGATTATGTTTAGTTTGTGTGAACCTTCCTTTCTGGCTTATTCCTCTGGTCAACTGCTGAGCAATTGTCCCTGAGCTCAATGTTGGAATGCCCATATTTTTCTTTGTCACAAACTTTAGGTGACCTACATGGGTCCCTGAAGGACCCTTTTCAACATTTAAGTCACTGGTTCCAAAATGCTTTCTTGTTGACACACACTATGGCAAATCCTTGATTCTCAGCTGTGTTGCATTCTTTGGAGATGAATGTGAGAAGCTTGAACTAGAATCTGAATGAGACCTATCACCATAATTTCTGCTAGGATTCTTTGAAGCAGAAGCATGATGGAACCCTTGCAATTACGTTTCAAACTCGAAATTGGGCAAGATTTCCTCACTGAATCAGATTGTGCCTCGTGAGAATGTTGATTCAAACCACCCTCAGGCGACAAACCTCCCTCATTCTGATCTTCCTCTAGCTTAGCTCTGGATTCATCATCAACCTCGATGGCTTGGATTTTGAATCAAACTTGGCTCTCCTTACTTTCCCTGTATGCTTTCTTTCGAAACTGTATCAGTAACCCATCAGACCTGTCTTCACCAATATCCTGACCTTTCACACCAGTGTTCACACAGATTTCCCATCCAAAACTCCACCACCCTCCACAGACTTATTCAAAGAATAATCCCTTTCCCTCTTTGCTCCTAGATCAACATCTTTCTTGGGATCCTTTAGCTTCTTTCTAAAGCTGGCCAACGTATCATTCATTCCCCCCAAATCCTCCTCATTCTTGCCCTCAGTTTTAACTGCTTTAACTTCAACCTTCTTGCACTTCCCAGCGCTGCCTTCCAATCCAGCCTTATCCTTTTTAGGATTCTTGGTTTTCTTAACTTCAACAAGGACAAAATGGGCTCATCATCATCTGAATCAACATCAACCTCCACCGCTGTTACTTTTAGTCTTTTCTTAGAGCCCCCACCACCATCCATTTTCTTGTTCCTAAGTTTCAAAGAATTCTGTAATGTAACCTTTTCTAGCCCTAGCTCAACATTATTCCCCAAACAAATTGCAATTGTGGACCTGCCTTGGAGTTTGAACCGTCATCACTTTCCATGTCTCAATAACCAAAAGCCCGAAGCTCATAATTTCGAATAAAAATTCCTTCATTCAAGCAACTAAAGCCATAAGCCAAAAGTCCGAAGCCAAAACCAAAAAGTTCCAAGCCTCAGCAAATCCTTAAAATATTCA